>NW_026907179.1:0-90203 GCF_033978795.1 Nerophis ophidion | reverse complement strand
AGTAAAACCTCATTTTTGTATTTGCAAACCATAGAAAAACAACTGTATCTAGTAAAACTCACATGTATTCAATATCAAAGGCATTTTTAGACATTTTGCACGTTTGGATTAGGAATTATGTTGGAATACATTTTTATTGCTTTTTTCGCATTATCTCAGGATTCTAAGTACATTACTGTCAAATTGAGTAACAAATCAAATTTTGTTTTTGCAAACCTTACCAAATGTTTTTTTTTTCAGGAAAACTCTTGAAGATGCATTTCTTCAGGCATTATTAGACATTTTGCATGTGTATTTTTGGAGTTATGTTTCAAAAACTGTCATTTTGAGTGTGACCAATATGAGGCCAGTAAAATCTAATATTTGTATTTGTGATTCTTTCCAAAATATCTGATTCTAGTAGAACTTACATAAATTCAATATTAAAGGCTTTTTAAGACAAATTTCATATTTGGTTTTGGAGTTATGATTATAAACCTTTCATATTTAGTATGACAGTTACACTGTTATATTGAATAAAAAAACTAACTTGTGTCTTTGCAAACCTTACTAAAGATCATTTTTCTAGTAAAACTAACAAAAAAACATATCTCTAGGCATTATTAGCTATTTTGCATGTGTTGTTTAGAAGTTATGTTTGAATACATTTTTATTGCTTTTTTCGCATTATCTCAGGATTCGAAGACTATTATAGTCATATTGAGTAAAACACTACTTTTTGCATTTGCAACATTTAAAAAAGCATATTTTTCTAGTAAAACTCCCAAAGATGCATTATTTCAGGCATTATTAGCCATTTTTAATGTGTGGTGTAGGAGTTATGTTTAAATAACTGTCATATTGAGTGTTACAGTATACAGTCATATTGATTAAAACCTCATTTTTGTATTTGCAAACCATATGAAAACAACTGTATCTAGTAAAACTCACATGTATTCAATATCACAGGCATTTTTAGACATTTTGCACGTTTGGATTAGGAATTATGTTGGAATAAATTTTGATTGCTTTTTTCGCATTATCTCAGGATTCTAAGTACATTACTGTCAAATTGAGTAACAAATCAAATTTTGTTATTGCAAACCTTACCAAATGTTTTTTTTCTGGAAAACTCTCGAAGATGCATTTCTTCAGGCATTATTAGACTATTTGCATGTGTATTTTTGGAGTTATGTTTCAAAAAATGTTATTTTGAGTGTGACCAATATGAGGCCAGTAAAATCTAATATTTGTATTTGTGATTCTTTCCAAAATACCTGATTCTGGTAGAACTTACATAAATTCAATATTAAAGGCTTTTTAAGACAAATTTCATATTTGGTTTTGGAGTTATGATTATAAACCTTTCATATTTAGTATGACAGTTACACTGTTATATTGAATAAAAAAACTAATTTGTGTCTTTGCAAACCTTACAAAAGATCATTTTTCTAGTAAAACTAACAAAAAAAACATATCTCTGGGCATTATTAGCCATTTTGCATGTGTTGTTTAGAAGTTATGTTTGAATACATTTGTATTGCTTTTTTCGCATTATCTCAGGATTCTAAGACTATTATAGTCATATTGAGTAAAAAACTACTTTTTGCATTTGCAAGATTTAAAAAAGCATATGTTTTGAGTAAAACTCCCAAAGATGCATTATTTCAGGCATTATTAGCCATTTTCATGTGTGGTGTAGGAGTTATGTTTAAATAACTCTCATATTGAGTGTTACAGTGTACAGTCACATTGAGTAAAACCTCATTTTTGTATTTGCAAACCATAGAAAAACAACTGTATCTAGTAAAACTCACATGTATTCAATATCAAAGGCATTTTTAGACATTTTGCACGTTTGGATTAGGAATTATGTTGGAATACATTTTTATTGCTTTTTTCGCATTATCTCAGGATTCTAAGTACATTACTGTCAAATTGAGTAACAAATCAAATTTTGTTTTTGCAAACCTTACCAAATGTTTTTTTTTTCAGGAAAACTCTTGAAGATGCATTTCTTCAGGCATTATTAGACATTTTGCATGTGTATTTTTGGAGTTATGTTTCAAAAACTGTCATTTTGAGTGTGACCAATATGAGGCCAGTAAAATCTAATATTTGTATTTGTGATTCTTTCCAAAATATCTGATTCTAGTAGAACTTACATAAATTCAATATTAAAGGCTTTTTAAGACAAATTTCATATTTGGTTTTGGAGTTATGATTATAAACCTTTCATATTTAGTATGACAGTTACACTGTTATATTGAATAAAAAAACTAACTTGTGTCAATGCAAACCTTACTAAAGATCATTTTTCTAGTAAAACTAACAAAAAAACATATCTCTAGGCATTATTAGCCATTTTGCATGTGTTGTTTAGAAGTTATGTTTGAATACATTTTTATTGCTTTTTTCGCATTATCTCAGGATTCTAAGTACATTACTGTCAAATTGAGTAACAAATCAAATTTTGTTTTTGCAAACCTTACCAAATGTTTTTTTTTCTGGAAACTCTCGAAGATGCATTTCTTCAGGTATTATTAGACTATTTGCATGTGTATTTTTGGAGTTATGTTTCAAAAAATGTCATTTTGAGTGTGACCAATATAAGGCCAGTAAAATATAATATTTGTATTTGTCAACCTTTCCAAAATACCTGATTCTGCTAAAACTTACATAAATTCAATATTAAAGGCTTTTTAAGACAAATTTCATATTTGGTTTTGGAGTTATGATTATAAACCTTTCATATTTAGTATGACAGTTACAGTGTTATATTGAATAAAAAAAATCTAACTTGTGTCTTTGCACACCTTACAAAAGATCATTTTTCTAGTAAAACTAACACAAAAACATATTACTAGGCATTATTAGCCATTTTGCATGTGTTGTTTAGAAGTTATGTTTGAATACATTTGTATTGCTTTTTTCGCATTATCTCAGGATTCTAAGACTATTATAGTCATATTGAGTAAAAAACTACTTTTTGCATTTGCAAGATTTAAAAAAGCATATGTTTCGAGTAAAACTCCCAAAGATGCATTATTTCAGGCATTATTAGCCATTTTTCATGTGTGGTGTAGGAGTTATGTTTAAATAACTGTCATATTGAGTGTTACAGTGTACAGTCACATTGAGTAAAACCTCATTTTTGTATTTGCAAACCATAGAAAAACAACTGTATCTAGTAAAACTCACATGTATTCAATATCACAGGCATTTTTAGACATTTTGCACGTTTGGATTAGGAATTATGTTGGAATACATTTTTATTGCTTTTTTCGCATTATCTCAGGATTCTAAGTACATTACTGTCAAATTGAGTAACAAATCAAATTTTGTTTTTGCAAACCTTACCAAATGTTTTTTTTCTGGAAAACTCTCGAAGATGCATTTCTTCAGGCATTATTAGACTATTTGCATGTGTATTTTTGGAGTTATGTTTCAAAAAACTGTCATTTTGAGTGTGACCAATATGAGGCCAGTAAAATCTAATATTTGTATTTGTGATTCTTTCCAAAATACCTGATTCTGGTAGAACTTACATAATTTCAATATTAAAGGCTTTTTAAGACAAATTTCATATTTGGTTTTGGAGTTATGATTATAAACCTTTCATATTTAGTATGACAGTTACACTGTTATATTGAATAAAAAAACTAACTTGTGTCTATGCAAACCTTACTAAAGATCATTTTTATAGTAAAACTAACAAAAAACTTATCTCTAGGCATTATTAGCCATTTTGCATGTGTTGTTTAGAAGTTATGTTTGAATACATTTGTATTGCTTTTTTCGCATTATCTCAGGATTCTAAGACTATTATAGTCATATTGAGTAAAAAACTACTTTTTGCATTTGCAACATTTAAAAAAGCATATGTTTCTAGTAAAACTCCCAAAGCTGCAATATTTCAGGTATTATTAGCCATTTTTAATGTGTGGTGTAGGAGTTATGTTTAAATAACTGTCATATTGAGTGTTACATAATAGAGTCATATTGATTAAAACCTCATTTTTGTATTTGCAAACCATTGAAAAACAACTGTATCTAGTAAAACTCACATGTATTCAATATCACAGGCATTTTTAGACATTTTGCACGTTTGGATTAGGAATTATGTTGGAATACATTTTTATTGCTTTTTTTGCATTATCTCAGGATTCTAAGTACATTACTGAAAAAAATTAAGTAACAAATCAAATTTTGTTTTTGCAAACCTTACCAAATGTTTTTTTTTTTCTGGAAAACTCTTGAAGATGCATTTCTTCAGGCATTATTAGACTATTTGCATGTGTATTTTTGGAGTTATGTTTCAAAAAATGTCATTTTGAGTGTGACCAATATGAGGCCAGTAAAATCTAGTATTTGTATTTGTCAACCTTTCCAAAATATCTGATTCTGCTAAAGCTTACATAAATTCAATATCAAAGGCTTTTTAAGACAAATTTCATATTTGGTTTTGGAGTTACGATTATAAACCTTTCATATTTAGTATGACAGTTACACTGTTATATTGAATAAAAAAACTAACTTGTGTCTATGCAAACCTTACTAAAGATCATTTTTCTAGTAAAACTAACAAAAAACTTATCTCTAGGCATTATTAGCCATTTTGCATGTGTTGTTTAGAAGTTATGTTTGAATACATTTTTATTGCTTTTTTCGCATTATCTCAGGATTCTAAGACTATTATAGTCATATTGAGTAAAAAACTACTTTTTGCATTTGCAACATTTAAAAAAGCATATGTTTCTAGTAAAACTCCCAAAGATGCATTATTTCAGGCATTATTAGCCATTTTTAATATGTGGTGTAGGAGTTATGTTTAAATAACTGTCATATTGAGTGTTACAGTGTACAGTCATATTGATTAAAACCTCATTTTTGTATTTGCAAACCATTGAAAAACAACTGTATCTATTAAAACTCACATGTATTCACTATCACAGGCATTTTTAGGACATTTTGCACGTTTGGATTAGGAATTATGTTGGAATACATTTTTATTGCTTTTTTCGCATTATTTCAGGATTCTAAGTACATTACTGAAAAAAATTGAGTAACAAATCAAATTTTGTTTTTGCAAACCTTACCAAATGTTTTTTTTCTGGAAAACTCTCGAAGATGCATTTCTTCAGGCATTATTAGACTATTTGCATGTGTATTTTTGGAGTTATGTTTCAAAAACTGTCATTTTGAGTGTGACCAATATGAGGCCAGTAAAATCTAATATTTGTATTTGTGATTCTTTCCAAAATACCTGATTCTGGTAGAACTTACATAAATTCAATATTAAAGGCTTTTTAAGACAAATTTCATATTTGGTTTTGGAGTTATGATTATAATACTTTCACATTTAGTATGACAGTTACAGTGTTATATTGAATAAAAAAACTAACTTGTGTCTTTGCAAACCTTACAAAAGATCATTTTTCTAGTAAAACTAACAAAAAAACTTATCTCTAGGCATTATTAGCCATTTTGCATGTGTTGTTTAGAAGTTATGTTTGAATACATTTGTATTGCTTTTTTCGCATTATCTCAGGATTCTAAGACTATTATAGTCATATTGAGTAAAACACTACTTTTTGCATTTGCAAGATTCAAAAAAGCATATGTTTCTAGTAAAACTCCCAAAGTTGCATTATTTCAGGCATTATTAGCCATTTTTAATGTGTGGTGTAGGAGTTATGTTTAAATAACTGTCATATTGAGTGTTACAGTGTACAGTCATATTGATTAAAACCTCATTTTTGTATTTGCAAACCATAGAAAAACAACTGTATCTAGTAAAACTCACATGTATTCAATACCACAGGCATTTTTAGACATTTTGCACGTTTGGTTTAGGAATTATGTTGGAATACATTTTTATTGCTTTTTTCGCATTATCTCAGGATTCTAAGTACATTACTGTCAAATTGAGTAACAAATCAAATTTTGTTTTTGCAAACCTTACCAAATGTTTTTTTTCTGGAAAACTCTCGAAGATGCATTTCTTCAGGCATTATTAGACTATTTGCATGTGTATTTTTGGAGTTATGTTTCAAAAAATGTCATTTTGAGTGTGACCAATATGAGGCCAGTAAAATCTAATATTTGTATTTGTCAACCTTTCCAAAATACCTGATTCTGCTAAAACTTAAAAAAATTCAATATTAAAGGCTTTTTAAGACAAATTTCATATTTGGTTTTGGAGTTATGATTATAAACCTTTCATATTTAGTATGACAGTTACACTGTTATATTGAATAAAAAAACTAATTTGTGTCTTTGCAAACCTCACAAAAGATAATTTTTCTAGTAAAACTAACAAAAAAACATATCTCTGGGCATTATTAGCCATTTTGCATGTGTTGTTTAGAAGTTATGTTTGAATACATTTGTATTGCTTTTTTCGCATTATCTCAGGATTCTAAGACTATTATAGTCATATTGAGTAAAAAACTACTTTTTGCATTTGCAACATTTAAAAAAGCATATGTTTCGAGTAAAACTCCCAAAGATGCATTATTTCAGGCATTATTAGCCATTTTTCATGTGTGGTGTAGGAGTTATGTTTAAATAACTGTCATATTGAGTGTTACAGTGTACAGTCACATTGAGTAAAACCTCATTTTTGTATTTGCAAACCATAGAAAAACAATTGTATCTAGTAAAACTCACATGTATTCAATATCACAGGCATTTTTAGACATTTTGCACGTTTGGATTAGGAATTATGTTGGAATACATTTTTATTGCTTTTTTCGCTTTATCTCAGGATTCTAAGTACATTACTGAAAAAAATTGAGTAACAAATCAAATTTTGTTTTTGCAAACCTTACCAAATGTTTTTTTTTTCTGGAAAAATCTCGAAGATGCATTTCTTCAGGCATTATTAGACTATTTGCATGTGTATTTTTGGAGTTATGTTTCAAAAACTGTCATTTTGAGTGTGACCAATATGAGGCCAGTAAAATCTAATATTTGTATTTGTGATTCTTTCCAAAATATCTGATTCTAGTAGAACTTACATAAATTCAATATTAAAGGCTTTTTAAGACAAATTTCATATTTGGTTTTGGAGTTATGATTATAAACCTTTCATATTTAGTATGACAGTTACACTGTTATATTGAATAAAAAAACTAACTTGTGTCTTTGCAAACCTTACTAAAGATCATTTTTCTAGTAAAACTAACAAAAAAACATATCTCTAGGCATTATTAGCTATTTTGCATGTGTTGTTTAGAAGTTATGTTTGAATACATTTTTATTGCTTTTTTCGCATTATCTCAGGATTCGAAGACTATTATAGTCATATTGAGTAAAACACTACTTTTTGCATTTGCAACATTTAAAAAAGCATATTTTTCTAGTAAAACTCCCAAAGATGCATTATTTCAGGCATTATTAGCCATTTTTAATGTGTGGTGTAGGAGTTATGTTTAAATAACTGTCATATTGAGTGTTACAGTATACAGTCATATTGATTAAAACCTCATTTTTGTATTTGCAAACCATATGAAAACAACTGTATCTAGTAAAACTCACATGTATTCAATATCACAGGCATTTTTAGACATTTTGCACGTTTGGATTAGGAATTATGTTGGAATAAATTTTGATTGCTTTTTTCGCATTATCTCAGGATTCTAAGTACATTACTGTCAAATTGAGTAACAAATCAAATTTTGTTATTGCAAACCTTACCAAATGTTTTTTTTCTGGAAAACTCTCGAAGATGCATTTCTTCAGGCATTATTAGACTATTTGCATGTGTATTTTTGGAGTTATGTTTCAAAAAATGTTATTTTGAGTGTGACCAATATGAGGCCAGTAAAATCTAATATTTGTATTTGTGATTCTTTCCAAAATACCTGATTCTGGTAGAACTTACATAAATTCAATATTAAAGGCTTTTTAAGACAAATTTCATATTTGGTTTTGGAGTTATGATTATAAACCTTTCATATTTAGTATGACAGTTACACTGTTATATTGAATAAAAAAACTAATTTGTGTCTTTGCAAACCTTACAAAAGATCATTTTTCTAGTAAAACTAACAAAAAAACATATCTCTGGGCATTATTAGCCATTTTGCATGTGTTGTTTAGAAGTTATGTTTGAATACATTTGTATTGCTTTTTTCGCATTATCTCAGGATTCTAAGACTATTATAGTCATATTGAGTAAAAAACTACTTTTTGCATTTGCAAGATTTAAAAAAGCATATGTTTTGAGTAAAACTCCCAAAGATGCATTATTTCAGGCATTATTAGCCATTTTTCATGTGTGGTGTAGGAGTTATGTTTAAATAACTCTCATATTGAGTGTTACAGTGTACAGTCACATTGAGTAAAACCTCATTTTTGTATTTGCAAACCATAGAAAAACAACTGTATCTAGTAAAACTCACATGTATTCAATATCAAAGGCATTTTTAGACATTTTGCACGTTTGGATTAGGAATTATGTTGGAATACATTTTTATTGCTTTTTTCGCATTATCTCAGGATTCTAAGTACATTACTGTCAAATTGAGTAACAAATCAAATTTTGTTTTTGCAAACCTTACCAAATGTTTTTTTTTTCAGGAAAACTCTTGAAGATGCATTTCTTCAGGCATTATTAGACATTTTGCATGTGTATTTTTGGAGTTATGTTTCAAAAACTGTCATTTTGAGTGTGACCAATATGAGGCCAGTAAAATCTAATATTTGTATTTGTGATTCTTTCCAAAATATCTGATTCTAGTAGAACTTACATAAATTCAATATTAAAGGCTTTTTAAGACAAATTTCATATTTGGTTTTGGAGTTATGATTATAAACCTTTCATATTTAGTATGACAGTTACACTGTTATATTGAATAAAAAAACTAACTTGTGTCAATGCAAACCTTACTAAAGATCATTTTTCTAGTAAAACTAACAAAAAAACATATCTCTAGGCATTATTAGCCATTTTGCATGTGTTGTTTAGAAGTTATGTTTGAATACATTTTTATTGCTTTTTTCGCATTATCTCAGGATTCTAAGTACATTACTGTCAAATTGAGTAACAAATCAAATTTTGTTTTTGCAAACCTTACCAAATGTTTTTTTTTCTGGGAAACTCTCGAAGATGCATTTCTTCAGGTATTATTAGACTATTTGCATGTGTATTTTTGGAGTTATGTTTCAAAAAATGTCATTTTGAGTGTGACCAATATAAGGCCAGTAAAATATAATATTTGTATTTGTCAACCTTTCCAAAATACCTGATTCTGCTAAAACTTACATAAATTCAATATTAAAGGCTTTTTAAGACAAATTTCATATTTGGTTTTGGAGTTATGATTATAAACCTTTCATATTTAGTATGACAGTTACAGTGTTATATTGAATAAAAAAATCTAACTTGTGTCTTTGCACACCTTACAAAAGATCATTTTTCTAGTAAAACTAACACAAAAACATATTACTAGGCATTATTAGCCATTTTGCATGTGTTGTTTAGAAGTTATGTTTGAATACATTTGTATTGCTTTTTTCGCATTATCTCAGGATTCTAAGACTATTATAGTCATATTGAGTAAAAAACTACTTTTTGCATTTGCAAGATTTAAAAAAGCATATGTTTCGAGTAAAACTCCCAAAGATGCATTATTTCAGGCATTATTAGCCATTTTTCATGTGTGGTGTAGGAGTTATGTTTAAATAACTGTCATATTGAGTGTTACAGTGTACAGTCACATTGAGTAAAACCTCATTTTTGTATTTGCAAACCATAGAAAAACAACTGTATCTAGTAAAACTCACATGTATTCAATATCACAGGCATTTTTAGACATTTTGCACGTTTGGATTAGGAATTATGTTGGAATACATTTTTATTGCTTTTTTCGCATTATCTCAGGATTCTAAGTACATTACTGTCAAATTGAGTAACAAATCAAATTTTGTTTTTGCAAACCTTACCAAATGTTTTTTTTTCTGGAAAACTCTCGAAGATGCATTTCTTCAGGCATTATTAGACTATTTGCATGTGTATTTTTGGAGTTATGTTTCAAAAACTGTCATTTTGAGTGTGACCAATATGAGGCCAGTAAAATCTAATATTTGTATTTGTGATTCTTTCCAAAATACCTGATTCTGGTAGAACTTACATAATTTCAATATTAAAGGCTTTTTAAGACAAATTTCATATTTGGTTTTGGAGTTATGATTATAAACCTTTCATATTTAGTATGACAGTTACACTGTTATATTGAATAAAAAAACTAACTTGTGTCTATGCAAACCTTACTAAAGATCATTTTTATAGTAAAACTAACAAAAAACTTATCTCTAGGCATTATTAGCCATTTTGCATGTGTTGTTTAGAAGTTATGTTTGAATACATTTGTATTGCTTTTTTCGCATTATCTCAGGATTCTAAGACTATTATAGTCATATTGAGTAAAAAACTACTTTTTGCATTTGCAACATTTAAAAAAGCATATGTTTCTAGTAAAACTCCCAAAGCTGCAATATTTCAGGTATTATTAGCCATTTTTAATGTGTGGTGTAGGAGTTATGTTTAAATAACTGTCATATTGAGTGTTACATAATAGAGTCATATTGATTAAAACCTCATTTTTGTATTTGCAAACCATTGAAAAACAACTGTATCTAGTAAAACTCACATGTATTCAATATCACAGGCATTTTTAGACATTTTGCACGTTTGGATTAGGAATTATGTTGGAATACATTTTTATTGCTTTTTTTGCATTATCTCAGGATTCTAAGTACATTACTGAAAAAAATTAAGTAACAAATCAAATTTTGTTTTTGCAAACCTTACCAAATGTTTTTTTTTTCTGGAAAACTCTTGAAGATGCATTTCTTCAGGCATTATTAGACTATTTGCATGTGTATTTTTGGAGTTATGTTTCAAAAAATGTCATTTTGAGTGTGACCAATATGAGGCCAGTAAAATCTAGTATTTGTATTTGTCAACCTTTCCAAAATATCTGATTCTGCTAAAGCTTACATAAATTCAATATCAAAGGCTTTTTAAGACAAATTTCATATTTGGTTTTGGAGTTACGATTATAAACCTTTCATATTTAGTATGACAGTTACACTGTTATATTGAATAAAAAAACTAACTTGTGTCTATGCAAACCTTACTAAAGATCATTTTTCTAGTAAAACTAACAAAAAACTTATCTCTAGGCATTATTAGCCATTTTGCATGTGTTGTTTAGAAGTTATGTTTGAATACATTTTTATTGCTTTTTTCGCATTATCTCAGGATTCTAAGACTATTATAGTCATATTGAGTAAAAAACTACTTTTTGCATTTGCAACATTTAAAAAAGCATATGTTTCTAGTAAAACTCCCAAAGATGCATTATTTCAGGCATTATTAGCCATTTTTAATATGTGGTGTAGGAGTTATGTTTAAATAACTGTCATATTGAGTGTTACAGTGTACAGTCATATTGATTAAAACCTCATTTTTGTATTTGCAAACCATTGAAAAACAACTGTATCTATTAAAACTCACATGTATTCACTATCACAGGCATTTTTAGACATTTTGCACGTTTGGATTAGGAATTATGTTGGAATACATTTTTATTGCTTTTTTCGCATTATTTCAGGATTCTAAGTACATTACTGAAAAAAATTGAGTAACAAATCAAATTTTGTTTTTGCAAACCTTACCAAATGTTTTTTTTTCTGGAAAACTCTCGAAGATGCATTTCTTCAGGCATTATTAGACTATTTGCATGTGTATTTTTGGAGTTATGTTTCAAAAACTGTCATTTTGAGTGTGACCAATATGAGGCCAGTAAAATCTAATATTTGTATTTGTGATTCTTTCCAAAATACCTGATTCTGGTAGAACTTACATAAATTCAATATTAAAGGCTTTTTAAGACAAATTTCATATTTGGTTTTGGAGTTATGATTATAATACTTTCACATTTAGTATGACAGTTACAGTGTTATATTGAATAAAAAAACTAACTTGTGTCTTTGCAAACCTTACAAAAGATCATTTTTCTAGTAAAACTAACAAAAAAACTTATCTCTAGGCATTATTAGCCATTTTGCATGTGTTGTTTAGAAGTTATGTTTGAATACATTTGTATTGCTTTTTTCGCATTATCTCAGGATTCTAAGACTATTATAGTCATATTGAGTAAAACACTACTTTTTGCATTTGCAAGATTCAAAAAAGCATATGTTTCTAGTAAAACTCCCAAAGTTGCATTATTTCAGGCATTATTAGCCATTTTTAATGTGTGGTGTAGGAGTTATGTTTAAATAACTGTCATATTGAGTGTTACAGTGTACAGTCATATTGATTAAAACCTCATTTTTGTATTTGCAAACCATAGAAAAACAACTGTATCTAGTAAAACTCACATGTATTCAATACCACAGGCATTTTTAGACATTTTGCACGTTTGGTTTAGGAATTATGTTGGAATACATTTTTATTGCTTTTTTCGCATTATCTCAGGATTCTAAGTACATTACTGTCAAATTGAGTAACAAATCAAATTTTGTTTTTGCAAACCTTACCAAATGTTTTTTTTCTGGAAAACTCTCGAAGATGCATTTCTTCAGGCATTATTAGACTATTTGCATGTGTATTTTTGGAGTTATGTTTCAAAAAATGTCATTTTGAGTGTGACCAATATGAGGCCAGTAAAATCTAATATTTGTATTTGTCAACCTTTCCAAAATACCTGATTCTGCTAAAACTTAAAAAAATTCAATATTAAAGGCTTTTTAAGACAAATTTCATATTTGGTTTTGGAGTTATGATTATAAACCTTTCATATTTAGTATGACAGTTACACTGTTATATTGAATAAAAAAACTAATTTGTGTCTTTGCAAACCTCACAAAAGATAATTTTTCTAGTAAAACTAACAAAAAAACATATCTCTGGGCATTATTAGCCATTTTGCATGTGTTGTTTAGAAGTTATGTTTGAATACATTTGTATTGCTTTTTTCGCATTATCTCAGGATTCTAAGACTATTATAGTCATATTGAGTAAAAAACTACTTTTTGCATTTGCAACATTTAAAAAAGCATATGTTTCGAGTAAAACTCCCAAAGATGCATTATTTCAGGCATTATTAGCCATTTTTCATGTGTGGTGTAGGAGTTATGTTTAAATAACTGTCATATTGAGTGTTACAGTGTACAGTCACATTGAGTAAAACCTCATTTTTGTATTTGCAAACCATAGAAAAACAATTGTATCTAGTAAAACTCACATGTATTCAATATCACAGGCATTTTTAGACATTTTGCACGTTTGGATTAGGAATTATGTTGGGATACATTTTTATTGCTTTTTTCGCATTATCTCAGGATTCTAAGTACATTACTGTCAAATTGAGTAACAAATCAAATTTTGTTTTTGCAAACCTTACCAAATGTTTTTTTTTTCAGGAAAACTCTTGAAAATGCATTTCTTCAGGCATTATTAGACATTTTGCATGTGTATTTTTGGAGTTATGTTTCAAAAACTGTCATTTTGAGTGTGACCAATATAAGGCCAGTAAAATCTAATATTTGTATTTGTGATTCTTTCCAAAATACCTGATTCTGGTAGAACTTACATAAATTCAATATTAAAGGCTTTTTAAGACAAATTTCATATTTGGTTTTGGAGTTATGATTATAAACCTTTCATATTTAGTATGACAGTTACACTGTTATATTGAATAAAAAAACTAACTTGTGTCTATGCAAACCTTACTAAAGATAATTTTTCTAGTAAAACTAACAAAAAAACTTATCTTTAGGCATTATTAGCCATTTTGCATGTGTTGTTTAGAAGTTATGTTTGAATACATTTTTATTGCTTTTTTCGCATTATCTCAGGATTCTAAGACTATTATAGTCATATTGAGTAAAAAACTACTTTTTGCATTTGCAACATTTAAAAAAGCATATGTTTCTAGTAAAACTCCCAAAGCTGCAATATTTCAGGCATTATTAGCCATTTGTAATGTGTGGTGTAGGAGTTATGTTTAAATAACTGTCATATTGAGTGTTACAGTATACAGTCATATTGATTAAAACCTCATTTTTGTATTTGCAAACCATTGAAAAACAACTGTATCTAGTAAAACCCACATGTATTCAATATCACAGGCATTTTTAGACATTTTGCACGTTTGGATTAGGAATTATGTTGGAATACATTTTTATTGCTTTTTTCGCATTATCTCAGGATTCTAAGTACATTACTGAAAAAAATTGAGTAACAAATCAAATTTTGTTTTTGCAAACCTTATCAAATGTTTTTTTTTCTGGAAAACTCTCGAAGATGCATTTCTTCAGGCATTATTAGACTATTTGCATGTGTATTTTTGGAGTAATGTTTCAAAAACTGTCATTTTGAGTGTGACCAATATGAGGCCAGTAAAATCTAATATTTGTATTTGTGATTCTTTCCAAAATACCTGATTCTGGTAGAACTTACATAAATTCAATATTAAAGGCTTTTTAAGACAAATTTCATATTTGGTTTTGGAGTTATGATTATAAACCTTTAATATTTAGTATGACAGTTACAGTGTTATATTGAATAAAAAAACTAACTTGTGTCTTTGCAAACCTTACAAAAGCTAATTTTTCTAGTAAAACTAACAAAAAAACTTATCTCTAGGCATTGTTAGCCATTTTGCATGTGTTGTTTAGAAGTTATGTTTGAATACATTTGTATTGCTTTTTTCGCATTATCTCAGGATTCTAAGACTATTATAGTCATATTGAGTAAAAAACTACTTTTTGCATTTGCAACATTTAAAAAAGCATATGTTTCTAGTAAAACTCCCAAAGATGCATTATTTCAGGCAGTATTAGCCATTTTTAATGTGTGGTGTAGGAGTTATGTTTAAATAACTGTCATATTGAGTGTTACAGTGTACAGTCATATTGATTAAAACCTCATTTTTGTATTTGCAAACCATAGAAAAACAACTGTATCTAGTAAAACTCACATGTATTCAATACCACAGGCATTTTTAGACATTTTGCACGTTTGGATTAGGAATTATGTTGGAATACATTTTTATTGCTTTTTTCGCATTATCTCAGGATTCTAAGTACATTACTGTCAAATTGAGTAACAAATCAAATTTGGTTTTTGCAAACCTTACCAAATGTTTTTTTTCTGGAAAACTCTCTAAGATGCATTTCTTCAGGCATTATTAGACTATTTGCATGTGTATTTTTGGAGTTATGTTTCAAAAAATGTCATTTTGAGTGTGACCAATATGAGGCCAGTAAAATCTAATATTTGTATTTGTCAACCTTTCTAAAATACCTGATTCTGCTAAAACTTACAAAAATTCAATATTAAAGGCTTTTTAAGACAAATTTCATATTTGGTTTTGGAGTTATGATTATAAACCTTTCATATTTAGTATGACAGTTACACTGTTATATTGAATAAAAAAACTAATTTGTGTCTTTGCAAACCTTACAAAAGATCATTTTTCTAGTAAAACTAACAAAAAAACATATCTCTGGGCATTATTAGCCATTTTGCATGTGTTGTTTAGAAGTTATGTTTGAATACATTTGTATTATAATGCGAAAAAAGCAATAAAAATGAATTCCAACATAATTCCTAATCCAAACGTGCAAAATGTCTAAAAATGCCTGTGGTATTGAATACATGTGAGTTTTACTAGATACAGTTGTTTTTCAATGGTTTGCAAATACAAAAATGAGGTTTTAATCAATATGACTGTATACTGTAACACTCAATTTGACAGTTATTTAAACATAACTCCTACACCACACATAACAAATGGCTAATAATGCCTGAAATATTGCAGCTTTGGGAGTTTTACTAGAAACATATGCTTTTTTAAATGTTGCAAATGCAAAAAGTAGTTTTTTACTCAATATGACTATAATAGTCTTAGAATCCTGAGATAATGCGAAAAAAGCAATAAAAATGTATTCAAACATAACTTCTAAACAACACATGCAAAATGGCTAGTAATGCCCAGAGATATGTTTTTTTGTTAGTTTTACTAGAAAAATTATCTTTTGTAAGGTTTGCAAAGACACAAATTAGTTTTTTTATTCAATATAACAGTGTAACTGTCATACTAAATGTGAAAGGTTTATAATCATAACTCCAAAACCAAATATGAAATTTGTCTTAAAAAGCCTTAAATATTGAATTTATGTAAGTTTTAGCAGAATCAGGTATTTTGGAAAGGTTGACAAATACAAATATTAGATTTTACTGGCCTTATATTGGTCACACTCAAAATGACATGTTTTGAAACATAACTCCAAAAATACACATGCAAATAGTCTAATAATGCCAGAAGAAATGCATCTTCGAGAGTTTTCCAGAAAAAAAACATTTGGTAAGGTTTTCAAAAACAAAATTTGATTTGTTACTCAATTTTTTTCAGTAATGTACTGTAGAATCTCAGGATTCTAAGACTATTATAGTCATATTGAGTAAAAAACTACTTTTTGCATTTGCAACATTTAAAAAAGCATATTTTTCTAGTAAAACTCCCAAAGATGCATTATTTCAGGCATTATTAGCCATTTTTAATGTGTGGTGTAGGAGTTATGTTTAAATAACTGTCATATTGAGTGTTACAGTATACAGTCATATTGATTAAAACCTCATTTTTGTATTTGCAAACCATATGAAAACAACTGTATCTAGTAAAACTCACATGTATTCAATATCACAGGCATTTTTAGACATTTTGCACGTTTGGATTAGGAATTATGTTGGAATACATTTTTATTGCTTTTTTCGCATTATCTCAGGATTCTAAGTACATTACTGTCAAATTGAGTAACAAATCAAATTTTGTTTTTGCAAACCTTACCAAATGTTTTTTTTCTGGAAAACTCTCGAAGATGCATTTCTTCAGGCATTATTAGACTATTTGCATGTGTATTTTTGGAGTTATGTTTCAAAAAATGTTATTTTGAGTGTGACCAATATGAGGCCAGTAAAATCTAATATTTGTATTTGTCAACCTTTCCAAAATACCTGATTCTGCTAAAACTTACATAAATTCAATATTAAAGGCTTTTTAAGACAAATTTCATATTTGGTTTTGGAGTTATGATTATAAACCTTTCACATTTAGTATGACAGTTACACTGTTATATTGAATAAAAAAACTAATTTGTGTCTTTGCAAACCTTACAAAAGACAATTTTTCTAGTAAAACTAACAAAAAAACATATCTCTGTGCATTATTAGCCATTTTGCATGTGTTGTTTAGAAGTTATGTTTGAATACATTTTTATTGCTTTTTTCGCATTATCTCAGGATTCTAAGATTATTATAGTCATATTGAGTAAAAAACTACTTTTTGCATTTGCAAGATTTAAAAAAGCATATGTTTTGAGTAAAACTCCCAAAGATGCATTATTTCAGGCATTATTAGCCATTTTTCATGTGTGGTGTAGGAGTTATGTTTAAATAACTGTCATATTGAGTGTTACAGTGTACAGTCACATTGAGTAAAACCTAATTTTTTTATTTGCAAACCATAGAAAAACAACTGTATCTAGTAAAACTCACATGTATTCAATATCACAGGAATTTTTAGACATGTTGCACGTTTGGATTAGGAATTATGTTGGAATACATTTTTATTGCTTTTTTCGCATTATCTCAGGATTCTAAGTACATTACTGTCAAATTGAGTAACAAATCAAATTTTGTTTTTGCAAACCTTACCAAATGTTTTTTTTCTGGAAAACTCTTGAAGATGCATTTCTTCAGGCATTATTAGACATTTTGCATGTGTATTTTTGGAGTTATGTTTCAAAAACTGTCATTTTGAGTGTGACCAATATGAGGCCAGTAAAATCTAATATTTGTATTTGTGATTCTTTCCAAAATACCTGATTCTGGTAGAACTTACATAAATTCAATATTAAAGGCTTTTTAAGACAAATTTCATATTTGGTTTTGGAGTTATGATTATAAACCTTTCATATTTAGTATGACAGTTACAGTGTTATATTGAATAAAAAAACTAACTTGTGTCTTTGCAAACCTTACAAAAGATAATTTTTCTAGTAAAACTAACAAAAAAACTTATCTCTAGGCATTGTTAGCCATTTTGCATGTGTTGTTTAGAAGTTATGTTTGAATACATTTGTATTGCTTTTTTCGCATTATCTCAGGATTCTAAGACTATTATAGTCATATTGAGTAAAAACTACTTTTTGCATTTGCAAGATTTAAAAAAGCACATGTTTCTAGTAAAACTCCCAAAGATGCATTATTTCAGGCATTATTAGCCATTTTTAATGTGTGGTGTAGGAGTTATGTTTAAATAACTGTCATATTGAGTGTTACAGTATACAGTCATATTGATTAAAACCTCATTTTTGTATTTGCAAACTATTGAAAAACAACTGTATCTAGTAAAACCCACATGTATTCAATATCACAGGCATTTTTAGACATTTTGCACGTTTGGATTAGGAATTATGTTGGAATACATTTTTATTGCTTTTTTCGCTTTATCTCAGGATTCTAAGTACATTACTGAAAAAAATTGAGTAACAAATCAAATTTTGTTTTTGCAAACCTTACCAAATGTTTTTTTTTTCTGGAAAAATCTCGAAGATGCATTTCTTCAGGCATTATTAGACTATTTGCATGTGTATTTTTGGAGTTATGTTTCAAAAAATGTCATTTTGAGTGTGACCAATATGAGGCCAGTAAAATATAATATTTGTATTTGTCAACCTTTCCAAAATACCTGATTCTGCTAAAACTTACAAAAATTCAATATTAAAGGCTTTTTAAGACAAATTTCATATTTGGTTTTGGAGTTATGATTATAAACCTTTCATATTTAGTATGACAGTTACACTGTTATATTGAATAAAAAAACTAATTTGTGTCTTTGCAAACCTTACAAAAGATCATTTTTCTAGTAAAACTAACACAAAAACATATCTCTGGGCATTATTAGCCATTTTGCATGTGTTGTTTAGAAGTTATGTTTGAATACATTTGTATTGCTTTTTTCGCATTATCTCAGGATTCTAAGACTATTATAGTCATATTGAGTAAAAAACTACTTTTTGCATTTGCAAGATTTAAAAAAGCATATGTTTCGAGTAAAACTCCCAAAGATGCATTATTTCAGGCATTATTAGCCATTTTTCATGTGTGGTGTAGGAGTTATGTTTAAATAACTGTCATATTGAGTGTTACAGTGTACAGTCACATTGAGTAAAACCTCATTTTTGTATTTGCAAACCATAGAAAAACAACTGTATCTAGTAAAACTCACATGTATTCAATATCACAGGCATTTTTAGACATTTTGCACGTTTGGATTAGGAATTATGTTGGAATACATTTTTATTGCTTTTTTCGCATTATCTCAGGATTCTAAGTACATTACTGTCAAATTGAGTAACAAATCAAATTTTGTTTTTGCAAACCTTAACAAATGTTTTTTTTTTCAGGAAAACTCTTGAAGATGCATTTCTTCAGGCATTATTAGACATTTTGCATGTGTATTTTTGGAGTTATGTTTCAAAAACTGTCATTTTGAGTGTGACCAATATGAGGCCAGTAAAATTTAATATTTGTATTTGTGATTCTTTCCAAAATACCTGATTCTGGTAGAACTTACATAATTTCAATATTAAAGGCTTTTTAAGACAAATTTCATATTTGGTTTTGGAGTTATGATTATAAACCTTTCATATTTAGTATGACAGTTACACTGTTATATTGAATAAAAAAACTAACTTGTGTCAATGCAAACCTTACTAAAGATCATTTTTCTAGTAAAACTAACAAAAAACTTATCTCTAGGCATTATTAGCCATTTTGCATGTGTTGTTTAGAAGTTATGTTTGAATACATTTTTATTGCTTTTTTCGCATTATCTCAGGATTCTAAGTACATTACTGTCAAATTGAGTAACAAATCAAATTTTGTTTTTGCAAACCTTACCAAATTTTTTTTTTTTCAGGAAAACTCTTGAAGATGCATTTCTTCAGGCATTATTAGACATTTTGCATGTGTATTTTTGGAGTTATGTTTCAAAAACTGTCATTTTGAGTGTGACCAATATGAGGCCAGTAAAATCTAGTATTTGTATTTGTCAACCTTTCCAAAATATCTGATTCTGCTAAAGCTTACATAAATTCAATATTAAAGGCTTTTTAAGACAAATTTCATATTTGGTTTTGGAGTTACGATTATAAACCTTTCATATTTAGTATGACAGTTACACTGTTATATTGAATAAAAAAACTAACTTGTGTCTATGCAAACCTTACTAAAGATCATTTTTCTAGTAAAACTAACAAAAAACTTATCTCTAGGCATTATTAGCCATTTTGCATGTGTTGTTTAGAAGTTATGTTTGAATACATTTTTATTGCTTTTTTCGCATTATCTCAGGATTCTAAGACTATTATAGTCATATTGAGTAAAAAACTACTTTTTGCATTTGCAACATTTAAAAAAGCATATGTTTCTAGTAAAACTCCCAAAGATGCATTATTTCAGGCATTATTAGCCATTTTTAATGTGTGGTGTAGGAGTTATGTTTAAATAACTGTCATATTGAGTGTTACAGTGTACAGTCATATTGATTAAAACCTCATTTTTGTATTTGCAAACCATTGAAAAACAACTGTATCTATTAAAACTCACATGTATTCAATATCACAGGCATTTTTAGACATTTTGCACGTTTGGATTAGGAATTATGTTGGAATACATTTTTATTGCTTTTTTCGCATTATTTCAGGATTCTAAGTACATTACTGAAAAAAATTGAGTAACAAATCAAATTTTGTTTTTGCAAACCTTACCAAATGTTTTTTTTCTGGAAAACTCTCGAAGATGCATTTCTTCAGGCATTATTAGACTATTTGCATGTGTATTTTTGGAGTTATGTTTCAAAGAATGTCATTTTGAGTGTGACCAATATGAGACCAGTAAAATCTAATATTTGTATTTGTGATTCTTTCCAAAATACCTGATTCTGGTAGAACTTACATAAATTCAATATTAAAGGCTTTTTAAGACAAATTTCATATTTGGTTTTGGAGTTATGATTATAAACCTTTCATTTTTAGTATGACAGTTACACTGTTATATTGAATAAAAAAACTAACTTGTGTCTATGCAAACCTTACTAAAGATAATTTTTATAGTAAAACTAACAAAAAACGTATCTCTAGGCATTATTAGCCATTTTGCATGTGTTGTTTAGAAGTTATGTTTGAATACATTTTTATTGCTTTTTTCGCATTATCTCAGGATTCTAAGACTATTATAGTCATATTGAGTAAAAAACTACTTTTTGCATTTGCAACATTTAAAAAAGCATATGTTTCTAGTAAAACTCCCAAAGCTGCAATATTTCAGGCATTATTAGCCATTTGTAATGTGTGGTGTAGGAGTTATGTTTAAATAACTGTCAAATTGAGTGTTACAGTATACAGTCATATTGATTAAAACCTCCTTTTTGTATTTGCAAACCATAGAAAAACAACTGTATCTAGTAAAACTCACATGTATTCAATACCACAGGCATTTTTAGACATTTTGCACGTTTGGATTAGGAATTATGTTGGAATACATTTTTATTGCTTTTTTCGCATTATCTCAGGATTCTAAGTACATTACTGAAAAAAATTGAGTAACAAATCAAATTTTGTTTTTGAAAACCTTACCAAATGTTTTTTTTCTGGAAAACTCTCGAAGATGCATTTCTTCTGGCATTATTAGACATTTTGCATGTGTATTTTTGGAGTTATGTTTCAAAAGCTGTCATTTTGAGTGTGGCCAATATGAGGCCAGTAAAATCTAATATTTGTATTTGTGATTCTTTCCAAAATACCTGATTCTGGTAGAACTTACATAAATTCAATATTAAAGGCTTTTTAAGACAAATTTCATATTTGGTTTTGGAGTTATGATTATAAACCTTTCATATTTAGTATGACAGTTACACTGTTATTGTGAATAAAAAAACTAACTTGTGTCCATGCAAACCTTACTAAAGATCATTTTTCTAGTAAAACTAACAAAAAACTTATCTCTAGGCATTATTAGCCATTTTGCATGTGTTGTTTAGAAGTTATGTTTGAATACATTTTTATTGCTTTTTTCAAATTATCTCAGGATTCTAAGACTATTATAGTCATATTGAGTAAAAAACTACTTTTTGCATTTGCAACATTTAAAAAAGCATATGTTTCTAGTACAACTCCCAAAGATGCATTATTTCAGGCATTATTAGCCATTTTTAATGTGTGGTGTAGGAGTTATGTTTAAATAACTGTCATATTGAGTGTTACAGTGTACAGTCATATTGATTAAAACCTCATTTTTGTATTTGCAAACCATAGAAAAACAACTGTAGAGAAGTTAAGGGGACACCTTTAGTCAAAAAGTGATTTATGACCCCTCATAAATCAATGATTTATGACCCCTCAAGGTCAAAGGTCAATGATTTATGAGGGGTCAAGTTCAAAGGTCAATGATTTATGAGGGGTCAAGGTTAAAGGTCAAGGTTAAAGGTCAAAGTCAAAGGTCAGGTTCAAATGTCAAGGTCAAGTGGGTGTGGCTTACCCGGAAGAGGGTGGAGTTAAGACCTGCGGTGGGAGTGGTTAAACCAGGAAGAGGGTGGAGTTTTAAACAGAAAGAGGGCAGAGTTAAGACCTGCGGTGGGAGTGGTTAAACCAGGAAGAGGGTGGAGTTAAGACCTGACGAGGGAACAAAGGAGGGTTCAGTTTTTTTAAGAAAGCAATGTCATCTGAGCAGCATGTGACCATATATTTGATAGTTTAAATGTTTACGATCGTTTGAAACAACTTCCAGATTTTGATGTATTGATGGCTGGGAATGTTACGTGTGGAGATGTGGACACGCACGCACTTCACACACACACGCACACACACACACACACACACACACGTAGAGGAGGGGTACAAAAGGGCGGTGTAAGGCTTAGTCATTATTTGGAGCTTTATACGTTAGCGTAAAGACTTTGTTCGATTCGGTCATGATTAGTGAAACGCCTGTGTCGATTTATAAAAATAATAAAACTTACATTGACGCTCCGCAAAAAAGTCGAGTGTTTCTAAATCGTATTCAGATGCCGCCGACCGAGTCTTTGCGTGAGAAATGGGACTTGGAAGCGTACGGGATGGAGGGATCTTTTGGATTTGTATTCAGATACGAAATGGGGGATATCTGCTTATTTCAGCTAAAAGAAAGAAGAGACGGAAGCCCTTTCTCGATATTTTCATCGTTATCTACCGTGGATTGGGAAGTTTTTGGTGGACACGCACACACACGCACACACACGCACACACGCACACACACACACACACACACACACACACACACACAGACACACACACACACACACACGCAGAGGAGGGGTACAAAAGGGCGGTGTAAGGCTTAGTCATTATTTGGAGCTTTATACGTTAGCGTAAAGACTTTGTTCGATTCGGTCATGATTAGTGAAACGCCTGTGTCGATTTATAAAAATAATAAAACTTACATTGACGCTCCGCAAAAAAGTCGTATTCAGATGCCGCCGACCGAGTCTTTGCGTGAGAAATGGGACTTGGAAGCGTACGGGATGGAGGGATCTTTTGGATTTGTATTCAGATACGAAATGGGGGATATCTGCTTATTTCAGCTAAAAGAAAGAAGAGACGGAAGCCCTTTCTCGATATTTTCATCGTTATCTACCGTGGATTGGGAAGTTTTTGGTGGACACGCACACACACGCACACACGCACACACACACACACACACACACACACACAGACACACACACACACACACACGCAGAGGAGGGGTACAAAAGGGCGGTGTAAGGCTTAGTCATTATTTGGAGCTTTATACGTTAGCGTAAAGACTTTGTTCGATTCGGTCATGATTAGTGAAACGCCTGTGTCGATTTATAAAAATAATAAAACTTACATTGACGCTCCGCAAAAAAGTCGAGTGTTTCTAAATCGTATTCAGATGCCGCCGACCGAGTCTTTGCGTGAGAAATGGGACTTGGAAGCGTACGGGATGGAGGGATCTTTTGGATTTGTATTCAGATACGAAATGGGGGATATCTGCTTATTTCAGCTAAAAGAAAGAAGAGACGGAAGCCCTTTCTCGATATTTTCATCGTTATCTACCGTGGATTGGGAAGTTTTTGGTGGACACGCACACACACGCACACACACGCACACACGCACACACACACACACACACACACACACACACACAGACACACACACACACGCAGAGGAGGGGTACAAAAGGGCGGTGTAAGGCTTAGTCATTATTTGGAGCTTTATACGTTAGCGTAAAGACTTTGTTCGATTCGGTCATGATTAGTGAAACGCCTGTGTCGATTTATAAAAATAATAAAACTTACATTGACGCTCCGCAAAAAAGTCGAGTGTTTCTAAATCGTATTCAGATGCCGCCGACCGAGTCTTTGCGTGAGAAATGGGACTTGGAAGCGTACGGGATGGAGGGATCTTTTGGATTTGTATTCAGATACGAAATGGGGGATATCTGCTTATTTCAGCTAAAAGAAAGAAGAGACGGAAGCCCTTTCTCGATATTTTCATCGTTATCTACCGTGGATTGGGAAGTTTTTGGTGGACACGCACACACACGCACACACACGCACACACGCACACACACACACACACACACACACACACACACAGACACACACACACACACACACACACGCAGAGGAGGGGTACAAAAGGGCGGTGTAAGGCTTAGTCATTATTTGGAGCTTTATACGTTAGCGTAAAGACTTTGTTCGATTCGGTCATGATTAGTGAAACGCCTGTGTCGATTTATAAAAATAATAAAACTTACATTGACGCTCCGCAAAAAAGTCGAGTGTTTCTAAATCGTATTCAGATGCCGCCGACCGAGTCTTTGCGTGAGAAATGGGACTTGGAAGGGTTAGGGATGGAGGGATCTTTTGGATTTGTATTCAGATACGAAATGGGTGATATCTGCTTATTTCAGCTAAAAGAAAGAAGAGACGGAAGCCCTTTCTCGATATTTTCATCGTTATCTACCGTGGATTGGGAAGTTTTTGGTGGACACGCACACACACACACACACACGCACACACACGCACACACACACACACACACACGCACGCACACACGCACGCACACACGCACACACGCACACACACACACACACACACACACACACACTCACACACACACACACACACACATTCGTACGCACACATCGTTAAGACCTGACGAGGGAACAAAGGAGGGTTCAGTTTTTTAAGAAAGCAATGTCATCTGAGCAGCATGTGACCACCCATCTGACAGTTTAAATGTTTACGATCGTCTGAAACAACTTCCATACCTCACGAAAACATATTTAAACAGATGGAAAAAACTATCGCAGAACACAGTGTCACGTAGCAACTGGTCTTTACGGTCGTTTGAAACAACAGGTCAGTTTGGGGGACAAAGCAGGGTTCAGTTTTTACTGACCACCCATCTGACAGTTTAAATGTTTACGATCGTCTGAAACAACAGGACACGCACGCACGCACACACGCACGCACGCACGCACGCACACACACACACACACACACATACACACACACACGCACACACACACACACACACACACACACACACCATTACCTCTGCTTTTACCACGTTATTAGACAATGGTTTAACTCCATTTAAGCATTTAAACGTTAAAAGCATTGCACTTGTACGACGTTGTAATACTTTTTTTTTTACAGCCGATGACGACGAAGTGAAAGACGATGAACTTTGCTTAAACGATCTTACAAAGTTGGAAGATGATTATCGAGGTGTGTTTAAACCTTCAAATTATTTAATATTATGTGTATTCATTATTTAGTTTCATAGAGGATTTGCCGTAAGATCCTAACGCGATCGTTTTAACACAATCGCAGTCTGGTGAGTCAAATGATTCTCATTTTACAAGAAAAAAAACATGCGGTATACAATACATATATACATATATTTACTTACAGATTTTCCGTTTACATCTCCGGCTCGCTCGTCTCCCTTAAAGCTGGCGGGTCCGTCAACGGCCGTTCCAGGCAGAGGAGAAGGCTTGATTGCGCCAAATACTCCAGACATCGAATCCTTGCTCCGAGGGGAAATCATCGAAAACGACGGTGAATGTCCGACAGGCACCCGCTGTAAGTTTTTCTCGTTTTCTGTAAGCTTTTTAAGATTCTCAGGAGCTTTAAAGAGCTCCTCTCACTCTAATGTCTTTCGCTCAAATGAATTTCGCGCCTAAGGGGAATGGGCGGGGACTGATTCCGGAGGTGGGCGGTTGTTTCCGCCAAGCAACCTTCTGGTGTGCATTAGCGTCACTTACTGAAATGGAGTGTGGACCAAGATGGATCCTTACTCTATATTCTTTTATTTAACCCAATGTTTTTTAAATACGTGTATAATGCTTTATATCCTATGTGTTGTGAATTCCATCCTACAATATCTTCCAAGGAACCCAAAGAAATGTTACCACACCTCCCGCTTTATTTATTCTATAGATTGCCTGACCTATTTCATAAACTAAATCTTGTCTTGTTTCTGATGCTATGTTTTTTATGCTCATCAATGCACTGTTGGACTGCGAGCACACAACTACTTTCCTTGCTTTGTTTTCCTCTATCCAGTTAACTGCCATATAAATTGCTACCAATTCCCCCGTAAAAACAGATAGTTTATCACTGATTATTTTATTTAATACTATGTTTCCTTGTGGGATAACTGCTACAGCTCTTACCTTTGTTTTTTTTTATATAGTTTTTGATGCATCCGTATATATCATATCTCAATCCATTTTTCTATCCGGTAACTATTTAAATTTCTATTCTTTAGTAATTGCATGTTTTCTTTTGGGTTATCAAACATCCACGGTGGTATTGCAGGCATTGGTACTGTAGGACTAACTTTAATATTGTCAATTTTAACTTTATTACATATGTCTCCTATAATCCACCCAAAACTATTCTTTTTTGTTTTCTCTTTTTCTTGGCAGATTGGTAGCACTGGACAAGTCGGATATCCTTGCTTGGATCCTTTTAAAGTTGCCCGATAAACTGCTGAGAGTTGATCTCTCCTCTTGTCCAAAGGTTTTTCGTTCATTTTTACTTGTAATACTGACACTAGGGTTGATGTAGTAGCTCCACAACATAACCTTAAAGCCTGTGACTGGATCCGGTCTATTTTCCCAAGTCATGTTTTTAAAGCAGATTGGTAAATAATGCATCCGTAATCAATAACAGATGGAATTAAAGTTATAAATATATACATGTATTGTTTTCAACGTTAACCTATCAGCCCCCCAATCATTACCCCTCAAAGACCTCATTATATTTAACACCTTTTTACTTTTTCCCCTATTTTTTTATTTTCCGGAAGGAACACTCCTGAAGGAATAAATAAAGTACTATCTAATCTAATCCAATCAAATCTATTTTGCTGATGTGGGTTGACTAGTTCATATTTTTATCAAACCATATTCCTAAATATTTAAATACTTGTACCTCTTCTATATTTTCACCTTAGAGTTTTTATTTGGAGCTTGTTTGGTACTTTTGTCTTTGTAAAATGTATGACTTTTGTCTTTCCAACAGAGAATCTTAAACCTCAAGCCGTTCCCCAGTCTTGAACATTATTTACCACTTTGTTAGTTTTTTTGATTATTTCTTTTGACTCTAAATAATATACTAGTCTTTCATTAATCTTTTTTTTTTTTTCCATTACTTTTCCCCAAATTTATAATTTCCTGCCTCTTCTGGGTCTTACCCTGACTTGCATATTGGAATTGTTACCGCTAATTTTCCCCTCTGCCGGTCATTCTCCTTCTTCATATATCCTGTCATATCATTTCAAGACCACTTCTTGAAATGATATATCCCTTTAATTCATGTCCGGTTGCTATCAAACTTCTGGCATTCCACCGGACAATTAACAGGGTGTTGGAATGTGGTAACATGACTCCGTCACGTCTACTCTCCGTAGTACAGCTTGCACCCGGTACCAAGATAGTTCTTTCAACAACTTTGATGCTGCTTTGACAATTATTTTGATCTTCTCAGTCTTATTTTTACTTTCATTTTGTATCAAAGCTGAGTTGTGCTCTCTGGTTTATTTTGCAAATGAACCGACAGAACATGATCATGTACAAGACTCGCCTACCCACAATGCACTGCAGCCCAACGCTCCTGGTCGGATGTTTTTTTCGGGGTTCATGGAGAGATGCGGTAAAGAGTGGTAGCCAAGACACACGGTCACACACGGTCACACACGGTCACACACGGTCACACTCGGCAATTATTTTGACCTGGGGAGCAGATATAGAGGAAAAAATGTGTCTGGGGGGCCGGGATATCTGATTTTCAGGTACAAAAAACTTCACAATGACACAAAATAAACACAACAGTTAAACCTCACACTAAAAACAAGACATTGACTTGTACGTTCAAAAGACAGAATAGAACAAGTCAAGACATGCAATGCCATCTACAAAATGTTATGTAAATGTTAGTCATTACACACGCGGCTATGGTTTTGATGTATTTGTTACAGACATGTTTACGTCAAGTAACATCACATGGTTCCATTTGCACCTTTCAACAAATCTGAAAAGGAATATTAAGAAGTAAAACTTATATTTAATCCTACCTCTTCTCCGAGCACACGGTGACTGTACATACGGGTCGAAAAATGTTGACCTAATTCAGCATTTCTCAAAGTGTGGGGAATAGAGACATGACAGGTGGGGCGCGAGGAAAGGGAGGAAATTTTTTATTTTTGATTTTTTTTTACTATGCTTTCATTTTCTATACACACTGTAAATCACTTTGTGAGGAGAGACCCCTGTGTGTACTTTGTCTAAAACGGCTAGCAGCAGACAGCCTGAGACCCAACAAAGTAAAGAGACAACTCGAGACCACACATGATGTCCAATAAATTGTTTTGTTGGGGCGATGGGGGTAGGTGGGCCTTGAGTCTAAAGTGGGGATGACAGAAAAAAAAAAAGTTTGAGAAGCCCTGACCTAATTGTACGGATCTCACTTTAAACGGCAAACCGATCATTTAAATGTTTTCACTTTGAATATGAAACGAGGAGTAAAATGTACAATATTATCAATTATTTCACAAGGACATGTTTTAAGGATATTGTACAGTATAATTAAATCTAAAATGAATGTGATCACTTTCAGGATCATTTTATTTTTAGCCAGTAAACAACTGTTATGTACTTTTGAATCGGGTTTTCCCCTTTAAATAACAAAAATTATAGAATTTTACAATATTCATTATTATTAAATATTAAATGTGCCAACTAGTTTTACGGGATACATCATTCCCCCTTTACCCATTTGTTAAAAAGACGAAAGTTGATGCGAACGCCTACGTGCTGTCAGAAAACTAAAAGAAGAAGAATGCCTTTGTGCAATTACTGCTATCCTGGCACAAGTTATAAAACAAACAAAGTTACCAAATTTTTTTTCTGAGGAGACAAAACGAAAAAGAAAGAAAAATAATAAATCAATCAATAAAATGCATCAGTCAAATAGTACAGGCAACTTCGTTAACATGGAGCCACAGACAATTTCATTCAAAAAGTCCCAATTGCTAACATAAAGATACAACAACAAATAAAGGCAAAGAAGGCCTAGTAGGTAATTACAACAACAGACAAAGTATTAAAAATGTCGGTCCAATAACTGCACAGGGATGGGCAGAGCCAAAACATGTGTAGCAAGTAAGCTGGAGACTGTTGACACTGAAATAAGGCTATATGTGGCACAGATACAAGATTTATAAACTCTACTTAAACCCCCACTTAAAACTTTCAGTTTTGGTTTATATTGGCCGCACCAGTGAACCAAAGCGATGGCGTTTTCCCAAAAGGAAAACCACATTTACCATGAGGACTAGCGCATATAGCGTCCAACTGACACGATAATGCCACAATGATTCTGTATTACTGAACTTTCCACAGTTTTCTACCACTTATTCCCTTTTGGGGACGTGGGGGTCGCTGGCGCCTATCTCAGCTACAATCGGGTGGAAGGAGGTGTACACCCTGGACAAGTCGCCCCCTCATTGCAGGGTCAACATAGACGGACAACATTCACACCAACCTACATATTTTACTCAAACCTTATATTTGCAGTTTGAAGTCACTGCATTGTTTTTTCCTTGTACAGTTCTTTTGAGTTTGTTGCGTGGTTGGTCAGTGTGGAACTGCAAAGTATCGCGCTGGTGGGTATTTATTGCTACCACACAAATTTCCAGTAGCTAAAATTTGTATTATTATTCTGATTTGAGCATTGAAAGTCACTTACTAGTTTAGCAGGAACAGATCCAAAGCAGCATTGGTCTAAAATCTCTTGTCTTTTGACCTCACGCAAGCTAGTGAAAGTCGTGCCATTGTTGATCCTTGATTGTCCCTCCCTTTTTCTTTGTTTTTGAAAACCCGATTCAAAAGTACATAACAGTTGTTTACTGGCTAAAAATAAAATGATCCTGAAAGTGATCACATTCATTTTAGATTTAATTATACTGTACAATATCCTTAAAACATGTCCTTGTGAAATAATTGATAATATTGTACATTTTACTCCTCGTTTCATATTCAAAGTGAAAACATTTAAATGATCGGTTTGCCGTTTAAAGTGAGATCCGTACAATTAGGTCAGGGCTTCTCAAACTTTTTTTTTTTCTGTCATCCCCACTTTAGACTCAAGGCCCACCTACCCCCATCGCCCCAACAAAACAATTTATTGGACATCATGTGTGGTCTCGAGTTGTCTCTTTACTTTGTTGGGTCTCAGGCTGTCTGCTGCTAGCCGTTTTAGACAAAGAACACACAGGGGTCTCTCCTCTGCCCCCACCTCCGCTGCCGTGAATCCAAGAGCAAGATACCCTTCGCCATATTTTCTTTTAGGTTGACTTTTTGGTTGATTAGACCCGTCATATTTTTGTTTCTCCGCAGACCTTTGAGGTGCGAGTTGCAAATGTATCCATTTTGTGTAATTGTGGTCCGCACATTAGCCTGCTACCCATCCGCGCGAAAGTTTGTTCCTCTTAGCCCTGCCTGCAAAAGTTACTGTTGCTATGTCTGTCAAACTTTCGCTCCTGCCGAGAAATTTAAAGCCTACAGGAAAAATAAGTAATTTACATTTATTTATACGGCGGATTTCACAGACAGAATCACAAAGTGATTTACAGTGTGTATAGAAAATGAAAGCATAGTAAAAAAAAATCAAAAATCAAAAATTTCCTCCCTTTCCTCGCGCCCCACCTGTCATGTCTCTATTCCCCACACTTTGAGAAATGCTGAATTAGTTCAACATTTTTCGACCCGTATGTACAGTCACCGTGTGCTCGGAGAAGAGGTAGGATTAAATATAAGTTTTACTTCTTAATATTCCTTTTCAGATTTGTTGAAAGGTGCAAATGGAACCATGTGATGTTACTTGACGTAAACATGTCTGTAACAAATACATCAAAACCATAGCCGCGTGTGTAATGACTAACATTTACATAACATTTTGTAGATGGCATTGCATGTCTTGACTTGTTCTATTCTGTCTTTTGAACGTACAAGTCAATGTCTTGTTTTTAGTGTGAGGTTTAACTGTTGTGTTTATTTTGTGTCATTGTGAAGTTTTTTGTACCTGAAAATCAGATATCCCGGCCCCCCAGACACATTTTTTCCTCTATATCTGCTCCCCAGGTCAAAATAATTGCCGAGTGTGACCGTGTGTGACCGTGTGTGACCGTGTGTGACCGTGTGTCTTGGCTACCACTCTTTACCGCATCTCTCCATGAACCCCGAAAAAAACATCCGACCAGGAGCGTTGGGCTGCAGTGCATTGTGGGTAGGCGAGTCTTGTACATGATCATGTTCTGTCGGTTCATTTGCAAAATAAACCAGAGAGCACAACTCAGCTTTGATACAAAATGAAAGTAAAAATAAGACTGAGAAGATCAAAATAATTATCAAAGCAGCATCAAAGTTGTTGAAAGAACTATCTTGGTACCGGGTGCAAGCTGTACTACGGAGAGTAGACGTGACGGAGTCATGTTACCACATTCCAACACCCTGTTAATTGTCCGGTGGAATGCCAGAAGTTTGATAGCAACCGAACATGAATTAAAGGGATATATTAAAAAATATGAAAACTAAACCACGTATAATTTGTATTCAAGAAACAGGGCTGAAGCCAAAATTAAACTTTATAATAAAAGGATATATAACGATTCGTAAAGATTGGAATGAAGGGTAAAGAGGATGATGTGCCACATTTATCAAAGAAGATGTAGTCACGGGTAAAGAAACAGCAGAACCTTTAGCAAAAACATTTGTTAAAGTGCACAGTAATGATAATTTGAGAAATGTGGAAAAACAAAAGAGAGAAAAAACAATGAGTTTAAATATTGGGGAAATGATGGAAGACAACGTTAATAGCTTTACCAACACTATGGATATGACATTTCCTTTGAATGAAATGGTTCGAATTTTGAAAAAGGTTAAAAATACGTCACCGGGGAAAGACCTAGCGGGTTATCAAATGATCAAAAACTTAGGTGGCATCGTCAAAGAAGTGGTCTTGAAATGATATGACAGGATATATGAAGAAGGAGAATGACCGGCAGAGGGGAAAATTAGCGGTAACAATTCCAATATGCAAGTCAGGGTAAGACCCAGAAGAGGCAGGAAATTATAAATTTGGGGAAAAGTAATGGAAAAAAAAAAAAAGATTAATGAAAGACTAGTATATTATTTAGAGTCAAAAGAAATAATCAAAAAAACTAACAAAGTGGTAAATAATGTTCAAGACTGGGGAACGGCTTGAGGTTTAAGATTCTCTGTTGGAAACACAAAAGTCATACATTTTACAAAGACAAAAGTACCAAACAAGCTCCAAATAAAAACTCTAAGGTGAAAATATAGAAGAGGTACAAGTATTTAAATATTTAGGAATATGGTTTGATAAAAATATGAACTAGTCAACCCACATCAGCAAAATAGATTTGATTAGATTAGATTAGATAGTACTTTATTTATTCCTTCAGGAGTGTTCCTTCCGGAAAATAAAAAAATAGGGGAAAAAGTAAAAAGGTGTTAAATATAATGAGGTCTTTGAGGGGTAATGATTGGGGGGCTGATAGGTTAACGTTGAAAACAATACATGTATATATTTATAACTTTAATTCCATCTGTTATTGATTACGGATGCATTATTTACCAATCTGCTTCAAAAACATGACTTGGGAAAATAGACCGGATCCAGTCACAGGCTTTAAGGTTATGTTGTGGAGCTACTACATCAACCCTAGTGGCAGTATTACAAGTAAAAATGAACGAAAAACCTTTGGACAAGAGGAGAGATCAACTCTCAGCAGTTTATCGGGCAACTTTAAAAGGATCCAAGCAAGGATATCCGACTTGTCCAGTGCTACCAATCTGCCAAGAAAAAGAGAAAACAAAAAAGAATAGTTTTGGGTGGATTATAGGAGACATATGTAATAAAGTTAAAATTGACAATATTAAAGTTAGTCCTACAGTACCAATGCCTGCAATACCACCGTGGATGTTTGATAACCCAAAAGAAAACATGCAATTACTAAAGAATAGAAATTTAAATAGTTACCGGATAGAAAAATGGATTGAGATATGATATATACGGATGCATCAAAAACTATATAAAAAAAATAAAGGTAAGAGCTGTAGCAGTTATCCCACAAGGAAACATAGTATTAAATAAAATAATCAGTGATAAACTATCTTTTTTTACGGGGGAATTGGTAGCAATTTATATGGCAGTTAACTGGATAGAGGAAAACAAAGCAAGGAAAGTAGTTGTGTGCTCGCAGTCCAACAGTGCATTGATGAGCATAAAAAACATAGCATCAGAAACAAGACAAGATTTAGTTTATGAAATAGTTCAGGCAATTTATAGAATAAATAAAGCGGGAGGTGTGGTAACATTTCTTTGGGTTCCTTGGAAGATATTGTAGGATGGAATTCACAACACATAGGATATAAAGCATTATACACGTATTTAAAAAACATTGGGTTAAATAAAAGAATATAGAGTAGGGATCCATCTTGATCCACACTCCATTTCAACCAGAAGGTTGCTTGGCGGAAACAACCGCCCACCTCCGGAATCAGTCCCCGCCCATTCCCCTTAGGCGCGAAATTCATTTGAGCGAAAGACATTAGAGTGAGAGGAGCTCTTTAAAGCTCCTGAGAATCTTAAAAAGCTTACAGAAAACGAGAAAAACTTACAGCGGGTGCCTGTCGGACATTCACCGTCGTTTTCGATGATTTCCCCTCGGAGCAAGGATTCGATGTCTGGAGTATTTGGCGCAATCAAGCCTTCTCCTCTGCCTGGAACGGCCGTTGACGGACCCGCCAGCTTTAAGGGAGACGAGCGAGCCGGAGATGTAAACGGAAAATCTGTAAGTAAATATATGTATATATGTATTGTATACCGCATGTTTTTTTTCTTGTAAAATGAGAATCATTTGACTCACCAGACTGCGATTGTGTTAAAACGATCGCGTTGGGATCTTACGGCAAATCCTCTATGAAACTAAATAATGAATACACATAATATTAAATAATTTGAAGGTTTAAACACACCTCGATAATCATCTTCCAACTTTGTAAGATCGTTTAAGCAAAGTTCATCGTCTTTCACTTCGTCGTCATCGGCTGTAAAAAAAAAAGTATTACAACGTCGTACAAGTGCAATGCTTTTAACGTTTAAATGCTTAAATGGAGTTAAACCATTGTCTAATAACGTGGTAAAAGCAGAGGTAATGGTGTGTGTGTGTGTGTGTGTGTGTGTGTGTGTGCGTGTGTGTGTGTATGTGTGTGTGTGTGTGTGTGTGCGTGCGTGCGTGCGTGCGTGTGTGCGTGCGTGCGTGTCCTGTTGTTTCAGACGATCGTAAACATTTAAACTGTCAGATGGGTGGTCAGTAAAAACTGAACCCTGCTTTGTCCCCCAAACTGACCTGTTGTTTCAAACGACCGTAAAGACCCGTTGCTACGTGACACTGTGTTCTGCGATAGTTTTTTCCATCTATTTAAATATGTTTTCGTGAGGTATGGAAGTTGTTTCAGACGATCGTAAACATTTAAACTGTCAGATGGGTGGTCACATGCTGCTCAGATGACATTGCTTTCTTAAAAAACTGAACCCTCCTTTGTTCCCTCGTCAGGTCTTAACGATGTGTGCGTACGAATGTGTGTGTGTGTGTGTGAGTGTGTGCGTGTGTGTGTGTGTGTGTGTGTGCGTGTGTGTGCGTGTGTGCGTGCGTGTGTGCGTGTGTGTGTGTGTGTGTGTGTGTGTGTGCGTGTGTGTGCGTGTGTGTGTGTGTGTGTGCGTGTCCACCAAAAACTTCCCAATCCACGGTAGATAACGATGAAAATATCGAGAAAGGGCTTCCGTCTCTTCTTTCTTTTAGCTGAAATAAGCAGATATCACCCATTTCGTATCTGAATACAAATCCAAAAGATCCCTCCATCCCTAACCCTTCCAAGTCCCATTTCTCACGCAAAGACTCGGTCGGCGGCATCTGAATACGATTTAGAAACACTCGACTTTTTTGCGGAGCGTCAATGTAAGTTTTATTATTTTTATAAATCGACACAGGCGTTTCACTAATCATGACCGAATCGAACAAAGTCTTTACGCTAACGTATAAAGCTCCAAATAATGACTAAGCCTTACACCGCCCTTTTGTACCCCTCCTCTACGTGTGTGTGTGTGTGTGTGTGTGTGTGTGTGTGTGAAGGGCGTGCGTGTCCACATCTCCACACGTAACATTCCCAGCCATCAATACATCGAAATCTGGAAGTTGTTTCAAACGATCGTAAACATTTAAACTATCAAATATATGGTCACATGCTGCTCAGATGACATTGCTTTCTTAAAAAAACTGAACCCTCCTTTGTTCCCTGTCAGGTCTTAACTCCACCCTCTTCCTGGTTTAACCACTCCCACCGCAGGTCTTAACTCTGCCCTCTTTCTGTTTAAAACTCCACCCTCTTCCTGGTTTAACCACTCCCACCGCAGGTCTTAACTCCACCCTCTTCCGGGTAAGCCACACCCACTTGACCTTGACATTTGAACCTGACCTTTGACTTTGACCTTTGACTTTGACCTTTAACCTTGACCCCTCATAAATCATTTACCTTTGAACTTGACCCCTCATAAATCATTGACCTTTGACCTTGAGGGGTCATAAATCATTGATTTATGAGGGGTCATAAATCACTTTTTGACTAAAGGTGTCCGCTTAAATTCTCTAACTGTATCTAGTAAAACTCACATGTATTCAATATCACAGGCATTTTTAGACATTTTGCACGTTTGGATTAGGAATTATGTTGGAATACATTTTTATTGCTTTTTTTCGCATTATCTCAGGATTCTAAGTACATTACTGTCAAATTGAGTAACAAATCAAATTTTGTTTTTGCAAACCTTACCAAATGTTTTTTTTTTCCAGGAAAACTCTTGAAGATGCATTTCTTCAGGCATTATTAGACATTTTGCATGTGTATTTTTGGAGTTATGTTTCAAAAACTGTCATTTTGAGTGTGACCAATATGAGGCCAGTAAAATCTAATATTTGTATTTGTGATTCTTTCCAAAATACCTGATTCTGGTAAAACTTACCTAAATTCAATATTAAAGGCTTTTTAAGACAAATTTCATATTTGGTTTTGGAGTTATGATTATAAACCTTTCATATTTAGTATGACAGTTACAGTGTTATATTGAATAAAAAAACTAACTTGTCTTTGCAAACCTTACAAAAGATCATTTTTCTAGTAAAACTAACAAAAAAACATATCTCTAGGCATTATTAGCCATTTTGCATGTGTTGTTTAGAAGTTATGTTTGAATACATTTTTATTGCTTTTTTCGCATTATCTCAGGATTCTAAGACTATTATAGTCATATTGAGTAAAAAACTACTTTTTGCATTTGCAACATTTAAAAAAGCATATTTTTCTAGTAAAACTCCCAAAGATGCATTATTTCAGGCATTATTAGCCATGTTTCATGTGTGGTGTAGGAGTTATGTTTAAATAACTGTCATATTGAGTGTTACAGTGTACAGTCACATTGAGTAAAACCTCATTTTTGTATTTGCAAACCATAGAAAAACAACTGTATCTAGTAAAACTCACATGTATTCAATATCAAAGGCATTTTTAGACATTTTGCACGTTTGGATTAGGAATTATGTTGGAATACATTTTTATTGCTTTTTTCGCATTATCTCAGGATTCTAAGTACATTACTGTCAAATTGAGTAACAAATCAAATGTTGTTTTTGCAAACCTTACCAAATGTTTTTTTTTCAGGAAAACTCTTGAAGATGCAGTTCTTCAGGCATTATTAGACATTTTGCATGTGTATTTTTGGAGTTATGTTTCAAAAACTGTCATTTTGAGTGTGACCAATATGAGGCCAGTAAAATCTAATATTTGTATTTGTGATTCTTTCCAAAATATCTGATTCTAGTAGAATTTACATAAATTCAATATTAAAGGCTTTTTAAGACAAATTTCATATTTGGTTTTGGAGTTATGATTATAAACCTTTCATATTTAGTATGACAGTTACACTGTTATATTGAATAAAAAAACTAACTTGTGTTTATGCAAACCTTACTAAAGATCATTGTTCTAGTAAAACTAACAAAAAAACATATCTCTAGGCATTATTAGCCATTTTGCATGTGTTGTTTAGAATTTATGTTTGAATACATTTTTATTGCTTTTTTCGCATTATCTCAGGATTCTAAGTACATTACTGTCAAATTGAGTAACAAATCAAATTTTGTTTTTGCAAACCTTACCAAATGTTTTTTTTTCTGGAAAACTCTCGAAGATGCATTTCTTCAGGCATTATTAGACTATTTGCATGTGTATTTTTGGAGTTATGTTTCAAAAAATGTCATTTTGAGTGTGACCAATATAAGTCCAGTAAAATCTAATATTTGTATTTGTCAACCTTTCCAAAATACCTGATTCTGCTAAAACTTACATAAATTCAATATTAAAGGCTTTTTAAGACAAATTTTATATTTGGTTTTGGAGTTATGATTATAAACCTTTCATATTTAGTATGACAGTTACAGTGTTATATTGAATAAAAAAACTAACTTGTGTCTTTGCAAACCTTACAAAAGATCATTTTTCTAGTAAAACTAACAAAAAACTTATCTCTAGGCATTATTAGCCATTTTGCATGTGTTGTTTAGAAATTATGTTTGAATACATTTTTATTGCTTTTTTCGAATTATCTCAGGATTCTAAGACTATTATAGTCATATTGAGTAAAAAACTACTTTTTGCATTTGCAATATTTAAAAAAGCATATGTATCGAGTAAAACTCCCAAAGATGCATTATTTCAGGCATTATTAGCCATTTTTAATGTGTGGTGTGGGAGTTATGTTTAAATAACTGTCATATTGAGTGTTACAGTATACAGTCATATTGATTAAAACCTCATTTTTGTATTTGCAAACCATAGAAAAACAACTGTATCCAGTAAAACTCACATGTATTCAATATCACAGGCTTTTTTAGACATTTTGCACGTTTGGATTAGGAATTATGTTGGAATACATTTTTATTGCTTTTTTCGCATTATCTCAGGATTCTAAGTACATTACTGGCAAATTGAGTAACAAATCAAATTTTGTTTTTGCAAACCTTACCAAATGTTTTTTTTTTTTCAGGAAAACTCTTGAAGATGCATTTCTTCAGGCATTATTAGACATTTTGCATGTGTATTTTTGAAGTTATGTTTCAAAAAATGTTATTTTGAGTGTGACCAATATGAGGCCAGTAAAATCTAATATTTGTATTTGTCAACCTTTCCAAAATACCTGATTCTGCTAAAACTTACATAAATTCAATATTAAAGGCTTTTTAAGACAAATTTCATATTTGGTTTTGGAGTTATGATTATAAACCTTTCATATTTAGTATGACAGTTACACTGTTATATTGAATAAAAAAACTAATTTGTGTCTTTGCAAACCTTACAAAAGATAATTTTTCTAGTAAAACTAACAAAAAAACATATCTCTGGGCATTATTAGCCATTTTGCATGTGTTGTTTAGAAGTTATGTTTGAATACATTTTTATTGCTTTTTTCGCATTATCTCAGGATTCTAAGACTATTATAGTCATATTGAGTAAAAAACTACTTTTTGCATTTGCAACATTTAAAAAAGCATATGTTTCGAGTAAAACTCCCAAAGATGCATTATTTCAGGCATTATTGGCCATTTTTCATGTGTGGTGTAGGAGTTATGTTTAAATAACTGTCATATTGAGTGTTACAGTGTACAGTCACATTGAGTGAAACCTCATTTTTGTATTTGCAAACCATAGAAAAACAACTGTATCTAGTAAAACTCACATGTATTCAATATCAAAGGCATTTTTAGACATTTTGCACGTTTGGATTAGGAATTATGTTGGAATAAATTTTTATTGCTTTTTTCGCATTATCTCAGGATTCTAAGTACATTACTGTCAAATTGAGTAACAAATCAAATTTTGTTTTTGCAAACCTTACCAAATGTTTTTTTTTTCAGGAAAACTCTTGAAGATGCATTTCTTCAGGCATTATTAGACATTTTGCATGTGTATTTTTGGAGTTATGTTTCAAAAACTGTCATTTTGAGTGTGACCAATATGAGGCCAGTAAAATCTAATATTTGTATTTGTGATTCTTTCCAAAATATCTGATTCTAGTAGAACTTACATAAATTCAATATTAAAGGCTTTTTAAGACAAATTTCATATTTGGTTTTGGAGTTATGATTATAAACCTTTCATATTTAGTATGACAGTTACACTGTTATATTGAATAAAAAAACTAACTTGTGTTTATGCAAACCTTACTAAAGATCATTGTTCTAGTAAAACTAACAAAAAAACATATCTCTAGGCATTATTAGCCATTTTGCATGTGTTGTTTAGAAGTTATGTTTGAATACATTTTTATTGCTTTTTTCGCATTATCTCAGGATTCTAAGTACATTACTGTCAAATTGAGTAACAAATCAAATTTTGTTTTTGCAAACCTTACCAAATGTTTTTTTTTCTGGAAAACTCTCGAAGATGCATTTCTTCAGGCCTTATTAGACTATTTGCATGTGTATTTTTGGAGTTATGTTTCAAAAAATGTCATTTTGAGTGTGACCAATATAAGGCCAGTAAAATCTAATATTTGTATTTGTCAACCTTTCCAAAATACCTGATTCTGCTAAAACTTACATAAATTCAATATTAAAGGCTTTTTAAGACAAATTTTATATTTGGTTTTGGAGTTATGATTATAAACCTTTCATATTTAGTATGACAGTTACAGTGTTATATTGAATAAAAAAACTAACTTGTGTCTTTGCAAACCTTACAAAAGATCATTTTTCTAGTAAAACTAATAAAAAAACTTATCTCTAGGCATTATTAGCCATTTTGCATGTGTTGTTTAGAAGTTATGTTTGAATACATTTGTATTGCTTTTTTCGCATTATCTCAGGATTCGAAGACTATTATTGTCATATTGAGTAAAAAACTACTTTTTGCATTTGCAACATTTAAAAAAGCATATGTTTCTAGTAAAACTCCCAAAGATGCATTATTTCAGGCATTATTAGCCATTTTTAATGTGTGGTGTAGGAGTTATGTTTAAATAACTGTCATATTGAGTGTTACAGTATACAGTCATATTGATTAAAACCTCATTTTTGTATTTGCAAACCATAGAAAAACAACTGTATCCAGTAAAACTCACATGTATTCAATATCAAAGGCATTTTTAGACATTTTGCACGTTTGGATTAGGAATTATGTTGGAATACATTTTTATTGCTTTTTTCGCATTATCTCAGGATTCTAAGTACATTACTGTCAAATTGAGTAACAAATCAAATTTTGTTTTTGCAAACCTTACCAAATGTTTTTTTTTTCAGGAAAACTCTTGAAGATGCATTTCTTCAGGCATTATTAGACATTTTGCATGTGTATTTTTGGAGTTATGTTTCAAAAACTGTCATTTTGAGTGTGACCAATATGAGGCCAGTAAAATCTAATATTTGTATTTGTGATTCTTTCCAAAATATCTGATTCTAGTAGAACTTACATAAATTCAATATTAAAGGCTTTTTAAGACAAATTTCATATTTGGTTTTGGAGTTATGATTATAAACCTTTCATATTTAGTATGACAGTTACACTGTTATATTGAATAAAAAAACTAACTTGTGTTTATGCAAACCTTACTAAAGATCATTGTTCTAGTAAAACTAACAAAAAAACATATCTCTAGGCATTATTAGCCATTTTGCATGTGTTGTTTAGAAGTTATGTTTGAATACATTTTTATTGCTTTTTTCGCATTATCTCAGGATTCTAAGTACATTACTGTCTAATTGAGTAACAAATCAAATTTTGTTTTTGCAAACCTTACCAAATGTTTTTTTTTCTGGAAAACTCTCGAAGATGCATTTCTTCAGGCATTATTAGACTATTTGCATGTGTATTTTTGGAGTTATGTTTCAAAAAATGTCATTTTGAGTGTGACCAATATAAGGCCAGTAAAATCTAATATTTGTATTTGTCAACCTTTCCAAAATACCTGATTCTGCTAAAACTTACATAAATTCAATATTAAAGGCTTTTTAAGACAAATTTTATATTTGGTTTTGGAGTTATGATTATAAACCTTTCATATTTAGTATGACAGTTACACTGTTATATTGAATAAAAAAACTAATTTGTGTCTTTGCAAAACTTACAAAAGATCATTTTTCTAGTAAAACTAACAAAAAAACATATCTCTGGGCATTATTAGCCATTTTGCATGTGTTGTTTAGAAGTTATGTTTGAATACATTTTTATTGCTTTTTTCGCATTATCTCAGGATTCTAAGACTATTATAGTCATATTGAGTAAAAAACTACTTTTTGCATTTGCAAGATTTAAAAAAGCATATGTTTCGAGTAAAACTCCCAAAGATGCATTATTTCAGGCATTATTAGCCATTTTTCATGTGTAGTGTAGGAGTTATGTTTAAATAACTGTCATATTGAGTGTTACAGTGTAGAGTCACATTGAGTAAAACCTCATTTTTGTATTTGCAAACCATAGAAAAACAACTGTATCTAGTAAAACTCACATGTATTCAATATCAAAGGCATTTTTAGACATTTTGCACGTTCGGATTAGGAATTATGTTGGAATACATTTTTATTGCTTTTTTTGCATTACCTCAGGATTCTAAGTACATTACTGTCAAATTGAGTAACAAATCAAATGTTGTTTTTGCAAACCTTACCAAATGTTTTTTTTTTTCAGGAAAACTCTTGAAGATGCATTTCTTCAGGCATTATTAGACATTTTGCATGTGTATTTTTGGAGTTATGTTTCAAAAACTGTCATTTTGAGTGTGACCAATATGAGGCCAGTAAAATCTAATATTTGTATTTGTGATTCTTTCCAAAATATCTGATTCTAGTAGAACTTACATAAATTCAATATTAAAGGCTTTTTAAGACAAATTTCATATTTGGTTTTGGAGTTATGATTATAAACCTTTCATATTTAGTATGACAGTTACACTGTTATATTGAATAAAAAAACTAACTTGTGTCTATGCAAACCTTACTAAAGATCATTTTTCTAGTAAAACTAACAAAAAAACATATCTCTAGGCATTATTAGCCATTTTGCATGTGTTGTTTAGAAGTTATGTTTGAATACATTTTTATTGCTTTTTTCGCATTATCTCAGGATTCTAAGTACATTACTGTCAAATTGAGTAACAAATCAAATTTTGTTTTTGCAAACCTTACCAAATGTTTTTTTTCTGGAAAACTCTCGAAGATTCATTTCTTCAGGCATTATTAGACTATTTGCGTGTGTATTTTTGGAGTTATGTTTCAAAAAATGTCATTTTGAGTGTGACCAATATGAGGCCAGTAAAATCTAATATTTGTATTTGTCAACCTTTCCAAAATACCTGATTCTGCTAAAACTTACATACATTCAATATCAAAGGCTTTTTAAGACAAATTTCATATTTGGTTTTGGAGTTATGATTATAAACCTTTCATATTTAGTATGACAGTTACAGTGTTATATTGAATAAAAAAACTAACTTGTGTCTTTGCAAACCTTACAAAAGATCATTTTTCTAGTACAACTAACAAAAAAACATATCTCTAGGCATTATTAGCCATTTTGCATGTGTTGTTTAGAAGTTATGTTTGAATATATTTGTATTGCTTTTTTCACATTATCTCAGGACTCTAAGACTATTATAGTCATATTGAGTAAAACACTACTTTTTGCATTTGCAACATTTAAAAAAGCATATGTTTCTAGTAAAACTCCCAAAGATGCATTATTTCAGGCATTATTAGCCATTTGTAATGTGTGGTGTAGGAGTTATGTTTAAATAACTGTCATATTGAGTGTTACAGTATACAGTCACATTGAGTAAAACCTCATTTTTGTATTTGCAAACCATAGAAAAACAACTGTATCTAGTAAAACTCACATGTATTCAATATCACAGGCATTTTTAGACATTTTACACGTTTGGATTAGGAATTATGTTGGGATACATTTTTATTGCTTTTTTCGCATTATCTCAGGATTCTAAGTACATTACTGTCAAATTGAGTAACAAATCAAATTTTGTTTTTGCAAACCTTACCAAATGTTTTTTTTTCTGGAAAACTCTCGAAGATGCATTTCTTCAGGCATTATTAGACTATTTGCATGTGTATTTTTGGAGTTTTGTTTCAAAGAATGTCATTTTGAGTGTGACCAATATGAGACCAGTAAAATCTAATATTTGTATTTGTGATTCTTTCCAAAATACCTGATTCTGGTAGAACTTACATAAATTCAATATTAAAGGCTTTTTAAGACAAATTTCATATTTGGTTTTGGAGTTATGATTATAAACCTTTCATTTTTAGTATGACAGTTACACTGTTATATTGAATAAAAAAACTAACTTGTGTCAATGCAAACCTTACTAAAGATCATTTTTCTAGTAAAACTAACAAAAAACTTATCTCTAGGCATTATTAGCCATTTTGCATGTGTTGTTTAGAAGTTATGTTTGAATACATTTTTATTGCTTTTTTCGCATTATCTCAGGATTTTAAGACTATTATAGTCATATTGATTAAAAAACTACTTTTTGCATTTGCAACATTTAAAAAAACATATGTTTCTAGTAAAACTCCCAAAGCTGCAATATTTCAGGCATTATTAGCCATTTGTAATGTGTGGTGTAGGAGTTATGTTTAAATAACTGTCATATTGAGTGTTACAGTATACAGTCATATTGATTAAAACCTCATTTTTGTATTTGCAAACCATTGAAAAACAACTGTATCTAGTAAAACTCACATGTATTCAATATCACAGGCATTTTTAGACATTTTGCACGTTTGGATTAGGAATTATGTTGGAATACATTTTTATTGCTTTTTTTGCATTATCTCAGGATTCTAAGTACATTACTGAAAAAAATTGAGTAACAAATCAAATTTTGTTTTTGCAAACCTTACCAAATGTTTTTTTTTTTTGGAAAACTCTCGAAGATGCATTTCTTCAGGCATTATTAGACTATTTGCATGTGTATTTTTGGAGTTATGTTTCAAAAACTGTCATTTTGAGTGTGACCAATATGAGGCCAGTAAAATCTAATATTTGTATTTGTGATTCTTTCCAAAATACCTGATTCTGGTAGAACTTACATAAATTCAATATTAAAGGCTTTTAAGACAAATTTCATATTTGGTTTTGGAGTTATGATTATAAACCTTTCATATTTAGTATGACAGTTACAGTGTTATATTGAATAAAAAAACTAACTTGTGTCTTTGCAAACCTTACAAAAGATAATTTTTCTAGTAAAACTAACATAAAAACTTATCTCTAGGCATTGTTAGCCATTTTGCATGTGTTGTTTAGAAGTTATGTTTGAATACATTTGTATTGCTTTTTTTGCATTATCTCAGGATTCTAAGACTATTATAGTCATATTGAGTAAAAAACTACTTTTTGCTTTTGCAAGATTTAAAAAAGCACATGTTTCTAGTAAAACTCCCAAAGATGCATTATTTCAGGCATTATTAGCCATTTTTAATGTGTGGTGTAGGAGTTATGTTTAAATAACTGTCATATTGAGTGTTACAGTGTACAGTCATATTGATTAAAACCTCATTTTTGTATTTGCAAACCATAGAAAAACAACTGTATCTAGTAAAACTCACATGTATTCAATACCACAGGCATTTTTAGACATTTTGCACGTTTGGATTAGGAATTATGTTGGAATACATTTTTATTGCTTTTTTCGCATTATCTCAGGATTCTAAGTACATTACTAAAAAAAATTGAGTAAAAAATCAAATTTTGTTTTTGAAAACCTTACCAAATGTTTTTTTTCTGGAAAACTCTCGAAGATGCATTTCTTCTGGCATTATTAGACTATTTGCATGTGTATTTTTGGAGTTATGTTTCAAAACATGTCATTTTGAGTGTGACCAATATGAGGCCAGTAAAATCCAATATTTGTATTTGTCAACCTTTCCAAAATACCTGGTTCTGCTAAAACTTACATAAATTCAATATTAAAAGCTTTTTAAGACAAATTTCATATTTGGTTTTGGAGTTATGATTATAAACCTTTCATATTTAGTATGACAGTTACAGTGTTATATTGAATAAAAAAACTACTTTTGTGTCTTTGCAAACCTTACAAAAGATCATTTTTCTAGTAAAACTAACAAAAAAACTTATCTTTAGGCATTATTAGCCATTTTGCATGTGTTGTTTAGAAGTTATGTTTGAATACATTTGTATTGCTTTTTTCGCATTATCTCAGGATTCTAAGACTATTATAGTCATATTGAGTAAAAAACTACTTTTTGCATTTGCAAGATTTAAAAAAGCATATGTTTCTAGTAAAACTCCCAAAGATGCATTATTTCAGGCATTATTAGCCATTTTTAACGTGTGGTGTAGGAGTTATGTTTAAATAACTGTCATATTGAGTGTTACAGTGTACAGTCATATTGATTAAAACCTCATTTTTGTATTTGCAAACCATAGAAAAACAACTGTATCTAGTAAAACTCACATGTATTCAATACCACAGGCATTTTTAGACATTTTGCACGTTTGGTTTAGGAATTATGTTGGAATACATTTTTATTGCTTTTTTCGCATTATCTCAGGATTCTAAGTACATTACTGTCAAATTCAGTAACAAATCAAATTTTGTTTTTGCAAACCTTACCAAATGTTTTTTTTCTGGAAAACTCTTGAAGATGCATTTCTTCAGGCATTATTAGACTATTTGGATGTGTATTTTTGGAGTTATGTTTCAAAAAATGTCATTTTGAGTGTGACCAATATGAGGCCAGTAAAATCTAATATTTGTATTTGTCAACCTTTCCAAAATACCTGATTCTGCTAAAACTTACAAAAATTCAATATTAAAGGCTTTTTAAGACAAATTTCATATTTGGTTTTGGTGTTATGATTATAAACCTTTCATATTTAGTATGACAGTTACACTGTTATATTGAATAAAAAAACTAATTTGTGTCTTTGCAAACCTTACAAAAGATAATTTTTCTAGTAAAACTAACAAAAAAACATATCTCTGGGCATTATTAGCCATTTTGCATGTGTTTTTTAGAAGTTATGTTTGAATACATTTGTATTGCTTTTTTCGCATTATCTCAGGATTCTAAGACTATTGTAGTCATATTGAGTAAAAAACTACTTTTTGCATTTGCAAGATTTAAAAAAGCATATGTTTCGAGTAAAACTCCCAAAGATGCATTATTTCAGGCATTATTAGCCATTTTTCATGTGTGGTGTAGGAGTTATGTTTAAATAACTGTCACATTGAGTGTTACAGTGTACAGTCACATTGAGTAAAACCTCATTTTTGTATTTGCAAACCATAGAAAAACAACTGTATCTAGTAAAACTCACATGTATTAAATATCACAGGAATTTTTAGACATTTTGCACGTTTGGATTAGGAATTATGTTGGGATACATTTTTATTGCTTTTTTCGCATTATCTCAGGATTCTAAGTACATTACTGTCAAATTGAGTAACAAATCAAATTTTGTTTTTGCAAACCTTACCAAATGTTTTTTTTTTCAGGAAAACTCTTGAAGATGCATTTCTTCAGGCATTATTAGACATTTTGCATGTGTATTTTTGGAGTTATGTTTCAAAAACTGTCAATTTGAGTGTGACCAATATGAGGCCAGTAAAATCTAATATTTGTATTTGTGATTCTTTCCAAAATACCTGATTCTGGTAGAACTTACATAAATTCAATATTAAAGGCTTTTTAAGACAAATTTCATATTTGGTTTTGGAGTTATGATTATAAACCTTTCATATTTAGTATGTAAGTTACACTGTTATATTGAATAAAAAAACTAACTCGTGTCTATGCAAACCTTACTAAAGATCATTTTTCTAGTAAAACTAACAAAAAACTTATCTCTAGGCATTATTAGCCATTTTGCATGTGTTGTTTAGAAGTTATGTTTGAATACATTTTTATTGCTTTTTTTTGCATTATCTCAGGATTCTAAGACTATGATAGTCATATTGAGTAAAAAACTACCTTTTGCATTTGCAACATTTAAAAAAGCATATGTTTCTAGTAAAACTCCCAAAGCTGCAATATTTCAGGCATTATTAGCCATTTTAATGTGTGGTGTAGGAGTTATGTTTAAATAACTGTCATATTGAGTGTTACAGTATACAGTCATATTGATTAAAACCTCATTTTTGTATTTGCAAACCATTGAAAAACAACTGTATCTAGTAAAACTCACATGTATTCAATATCACAGGCATTTTTAGACATTTTGCACGTTTGGATTAGGAATTATGTTGGAATACATTTTTACTGCTTTTTTCGCATTATCTCAGGATTCTAAGTACATTACTGTCAAATTGAGTAACATATCAAATTTTGTTTTTGCAAACCTTACCAAATGTTTTTTTTTTCCAGGAAAACTCTTAAAGATGCATTTCTTCAGGCATTATTAGACATTTTGCATGTGTATTTTGTGAGTTATGTTTCAAAAACTGTCATTTTGAGTGTGACCAATATGAGGCCAGTAAAATCTAATATTTGTATTTGTGATTCTTTCCAAAATACCTGATTCTGGTAGAACTTACATAAATTCAATATTAAAGGCTTTTTAAGACAAATTTCATATTTGGTTTTGGAGTTATGATTATAAACCTTTCATATTTAGTATGACAGTTACACTGTTATTGTGAATAAAAAAACTAACTTGTGTCTTTGCAAACCTTACTAAAGATCATTTTTCTAGTAAAACTAACAAAAAACTTATCTCTAGGCATTATTAGCCATTTTGCATGTGTTGTTTAGAAGTTATGTTTGAATACATTTTTATTGCTTTTTTCAAATTATCTCAGGATTCTAAGACTATTATAGTCATATTGAGTAAAAAACTACTTTTTGCATTTGCAACATTTAAAAAAGCATATGTTTCTAGTAAAACTCCCAAAGATGCATTATTTCAGGCATTATTAGCCATTTTTAATGTGTGGTGTAGGAGTTATGTTTAAATAACTGTCATATTGAGTGTTACAGTGTACAGTCATATTGATTAAAACCTCATTTTTGTATTTGCAAACCATAGAAAAACAACTGTATCTAGTAAAACTCACATGTATTCAATATCACAGGCATTTTTAGACATTTTGCACGTTTGGATTAGGAATTATGTTGGAATACATTTTTATTGCTTTTTTTCGCATTATCTCAGGATTCTAAGTACATTACTGTCAAATTGAGTAACAAATCAAATTTTGTTTTTGCAAACCTTACCAAATGTTTTTTTTTCCAGGAAAACTCTTGAAGATGCATTTCTTCAGGCATTATTAGACATTTTGCATGTGTATTTTTGGAGTTATGTTTCAAAAACTGTCATTTTGAGTGTGACCAATATGAGGCCAGTAAAATCTAATATTTGTATTTGTGATTCTTTCCAAAATACCTGATTCTGGTAAAACTTACCTAAATTCAATATTAAAGGCTTTTTAAGACAAATTTCATATTTGGTTTTGGAGTTATGATTATAAACCTTTCATATTTAGTATGACAGTTACAGTGTTATATTGAATAAAAAAACTAACTTGTCTTTGCAAACCTTACAAAAGATCATTTTTCTAGTAAAACTAACAAAAAAACATATCTCTAGGCATTATTAGCCATTTTGCATGTGTTGTTTAGAAGTTATGTTTGAATACATTTTTATTGCTTTTTTCGCATTATCTCAGGATTCTAAGACTATTATAGTCATATTGAGTAAAAAACTACTTTTTGCATTTGCAACATTTAAAAAAGCATATTTTTCTAGTAAAACTCCCAAAGATGCATTATTTCAGGCATTATTAGCCTTTTTTAATGTGTGGTGTAGGAGTTATGTTTAAATAACTGTCATATTGAGTGTTACAGTATACAGTCATATTGATTAAAACCTCATTTTTGTATTTGCAAACCATAGAAAAACAACTGTATCTAATAAAACTCACATGTATTCAATATCACAGGCATTTTTAGACATTTTGCACGTTTGGATTAGGAATTATGTTGGAATACATTTTTATTGCTTTTTTCGCATTATCTCAGGATTCTAAGTACATTACTGTCAAATTGAGTAACAAATCAAATTTTGTTTTTGCAAACCTTACCAAATGTTGTCTTTTTCAGGAAAACTCTTGAAGATGCATTTCTTCAGGCATTATTAGACATTTTGCATGTGTATTTTTGGAGTTATGTTTCAAAAAATGTTATTTTGAGTGTGACCAATATGAGGCCAGTAAAATATAATATTTGTATTTGTCAACCTTTCCAAAATACCTGATTCTGCTAAAACTTACATAAATTCAATATTAAAGGCTTTTTAAGACAAATTTCATATTTGGTTTTGGAGTTATGATTATAAACCTTTCATATTTAGTATGACAGTTACACTGTTATATTGAATAAAAAAACTAATTTGTGTCTTTGCAAACCTTACAAAAGATCATTTTTCTAGTAAAACTAACAAAAAACATATCTCTGGGCATTATTAGCCATTTTGCATGTGTTGTTTAGAAGTTATGTTTGAATACATTTTTATTGCTTTTTTCGCATTATCTCAGGATTCTAAGACTATTATAGTTATATTGAGTAAAAAACTACTTTTTGCATTTGCAAGATTTAAAAAAGCATATGTTTCGAGTAAAACTCCCAAAGATGCATTATTTCAGGCATTATTAGCCATTTTTCATGTGTGGTGTAGGAGTTATGTTTAAATAACTGTCATATTGAGTGTTACAGTGTACAGTCACATTGAGTAAAACCTCATTTTTGTATTTGCAAACCATAGAAAAACAACTGTATCTAGTAAAACCCACATGTATTCAATATCAAAGGCATTTTTAGACATTTTGCACGTTTGGATTAGGAATTATGTTGGAATACATTTTTATTGCTTTTTTCGCATTATCTCAGGATTCTAAGTACATTACTGTCAAATTGAGTAACAAATCAAATTTTGTTTTTGCAAACCTTACCAAATGTTTTTTTTTTCAGGAAAACTCTTGAAGATGCATTTCTTCAGGCATTATTAGACATTTTGCATGTGTATTTTTGGAGTTATGTTTCAAAAACTGTCATTTTGAGTGTGACCAATATGAGGCCAGTAAAATCTAATATTTGTATTTGTGATTCTTTCCAAAATATCTGATTCTAGTAGAACTTACATAAATTCAATATTAAAGGCTTTTTAAGACAAATTTCATATTTGGTTTTGGAGTTATGATTATAAACCTTTCATATTTAGTATGACAGTTACACTGTTATATTGAATAAAAAAACTAACTTGTGTTTATGCAAACCTTACTAAAGATCATTGTTCTAGTAAAACTAACAAAAAAACATATCTCTAGGCATTATTAGCCATTTTGCATGTGTTGTTTAGAAGTTATGTTTGAATACATTTTTATTGCTTTTTTCGCATTATAATGATAAATGGGTTGTACTTGTATAGCGCTTTTCTACCTTCAAAGTACTCAAAGCGCTTTGACACTACTTCCACATTTACCCATTCACACACACATTCACACACTGATGGAGGGAGCTGCCATGCAAGGCGCCAACCAGCACACATCAGGAGCAAGGGTGAAGTGTCTTGCTCAGGACACAACGGACGTGACGAGGTTGGTACTAGGTGGGAATTGAACCAGGGACGCTCGGGTTGCGCACGGCCACTCTCCCCACTGCGCCACGCCGTCCCTATAATTAGACATTTTGCACGTTTGGATTAGGAATTATGTTGGAATACATTTTTATTGCTTTTTTCGCATAATCTCAGGATTCTAAGTACATTACTGTCAAATTGAGTAACAAATCAAATTTTGTTTTTGCAAACCTTACCAAATGTTTTTTTTTTCTGGAAAACTCTCGAAGATGCATTTCTTCAGGCATTATTAGACATTTTGCATGTGTATTTTTGGAGTTATGTTTCAAAAAATGTCATTTTGAGTGTGACCAATATAAGGCCAGTAAAATCTAATATTTGTATTTGTCAACCTTTCCAAAATACCTGATTCTGCTAAAACTTACATAAATTCAATATTAAAGGCTTTTTAAGACAAATTTTATATTTGGTTTTGGAGTTATGATTATAAACCTTTCATATTTAGTATGACAGTTACAGTGTTATATTGAATAAAAAAACTAACTTGTGTCTTTGCAAACCTTACAAAAGATAATTTTTCTAGTAAAACTAACAAAAAAACTTATCTCTAGGCATTATTAGCCATTTTGCATGTGTTGTTTAGAAGTTATGTTTGAATACATTTGTATTGCTTTTTTCGCATTATCTCAGGATTCGAAGACTATTATAGTCATATTGAGTAAAAAACTACTTTTTGCATTTGCAACATTTAAAAAAGCATATGTTTCTAGTAAAACTTCCAAAGATGCATTATTTCAGGCATTATTAGCCATTTTTAATGTGTGGTGTAGGAGTTATGTTTAAATAACTGTCATATTGAGTGTTACAGTATACAGTCATATTGATTAAAACCTCATTTTTGTATTTGCAAACCATAGAAAAACAACTGTATCCAGTAAAACTCACATGTATTCAATATTACAGGCATTTTTAGACATTTTGCACGTTTGGATTAGGAATTATGTTGGAATACATTTTTATTGCTTTTTTCGCATTATCTCAGGATTCTAAGTACATTACTGTCAAATTGAGTAACAAATCAAATTTTGTTTTTGCAAACCTTACCAAATGGTTTTTTTCTGGAAAACTCTCGAAGATGCATTTCTTCAGGCATTATTAGACTATTTGCATGTGTATTTTTGGAGTAATGTTTCAAAAAAAGTTATTTTGAGTGTGACCAATATGAGGCCAGTAAAATCTAATATTTGTATTTGTCAACCTTTCCAAAATACCTGATTCTGCTAAAACTTACATAAATTCAATATTAAAGGCTTTTTAAGACAAATTTCATATTTGGTTTTGGAGTTATGATTATAAACCTTTCATATTTAGTATGACAGTTACACTGTTATATTGAATAAAAAAACTAATGTGTGTCTTTGCAAACCTTACAAAAGATCATTTTTCTAGTAAAACTAACAAAAAAACATATCTCTGGGCATTATCAGCCATTTTGCATGTGTTGTTTAGAAGTTATGTTTGAATACATTTTTATTGCTTTTTTCGCATTATCTCAGGATTCTAAGACTATTATAGTCATATTGAGTAAAAAACTTTCTTTTTGCATTTGCAAGATTTAAAAAAGCATATGTTTCGAGTAAATCCCCCAAAGATGCATTATTTCAGGCATTATTAGCCATTTTTCATGTGTGGTGTAGGAGTTATGTTTAAATAACTGTCATATTGAGTGTTACAGTGTACAGTCACATTGAGTAAAACCTCATTTTTGTATTTGCAAACCATAGAAAAACAACTGTATCTAGTAAAACTCACATGTATTCAATATCAAAGGCATTTTTAGACATTTTGCACGTTCGGATTAGGAATTATGTTGGAATACATTTTTATTGCTTTTTTCGCATTACCTCAGGATTCTAAGTACATTACTGTCAAATTGAGTAACAAATCAAATTTTGTTTTTGCAAACCTTACCAAATGTTTTTTTTTTTCAGGAAAACTCTTGAAGATGCATTTCTTCAGGCATTATTAGACATTTTGCATGTGTATTTTTGGAGTTATGTTTCAAAAAATGTTATTTTGAGTGTGACCAATATGAGGCCAGTAAAATATAATATTTGTATTTGTCAACCTTTCCAAAATACCTGATTCTGCTAAAACTTACATAAATTCAATATTAAAGGCTTTTTAAGACAAATTTCATATTTGGTTTTGGAGTTATGATTATAAACCTTTCATATTTAGTATGACAGTTACACTGTTATATTGAATAAAAAAACTAACTTGTGTTTATGCAAACCTTACTAAAGATCATTGTTCTAGTAAAACTAACAAAAAAACATATCTCTAGGCATTATTAGCCATTTTGCATGTGTTGTTTAGAAGTTATGTTTGAATACAATTTTATTGCTTTTTTCGCATTATCTCAGGATTCTAAGTACATTACTGGCAAATTGAGTAACAAATCAAATTTTGTTTTTGCAAACCTTACCAAATGTTTTTTTTTCTGGAAAACTCTCGAAGATGCATTTCTTCAGGCATTATTAGACATTTTGCATGTGTATTTTTGGAGTTATGTTTCAAAAAATGTCATTTTGAGTGTGACCAATATAAGGCCAGTAAAATCTAATATTTGTATTTGTCAACCTTTCCAAAATACCTGATTCTGCTAAAACTTACATAAATTCAATATTAAAGGCTTTTTAAGACAAATTTTATATTTGGTTTTGGAGTTATGATTATAAACCTTTCATATTTAGTATGACAGTTACAGTGTTATATTGAATAAAAAAACTAACTTGTGTCTTTGCAAACCTTACAAAAGATAATTTTTCTAGTAAAACTAACAAAAAAACTTATCTCTAGGCATTATTAGCCATTTTGCATGTGTTGTTTAGAAGTTATGTTTGAATACATTTGTATTGATTTTTTCGCATTATCTCAGGATTCGAAGACTATTATAGTCATATTGAGTAAAAAACTACTTTTTGCATTTGCAACATTTAAAAAAGCATATGTTTCTAGTAAAACTCCCAAAGATGCATTATTTCAGGCATTATTAGCCATTTTTAATGTGTGGTGTAGGAGTTATGTTTAAATAACTGTCATATTGAGTGTTACAGTATACAGTCATATTGATTAAAACCTCATTTTTGTATTTGCAAACCATAGAAAAACAACTGTATCCAGTAAAACTCACATGTATTCAATATTACAGGCATTTTTAGACATTTTGCACGTTTGGATTAGGAATTATGTTGGAATACATTTTTATTGCTTTTTTCGCATTATCTCAGGATTCTAAGTACATTACTGTCAAATTGAGTAACAAATCAAATTTTGTTTTTGCAAACCTTACCAAATGTTTTTTTTTCTGGAAAACTCTCGAAGATGCATTTCTTCAGGCATTATTAGACTATTTGCATGTGTATTTTTGGAGTAATGTTTCAAAAAAAGTTATTTTGAGTGTGACCAATATGAGGCCAGTAAAATCTAATATTTGTATTTGTCAACCTTTCCAAAATACCTGATTCTGCTAAAACTTACATAAATTTAATATTAAAGGCTTTTTAAGACAAATTTCATATTTGGTTTTGGAGTTATGATTATAAACCTTTCATATTTAGTATGACAGTTACACTGTTATATTGAATAAAAAAACTAATTTGTGTCTTTGCAAACCTTACAAAAGATCATTTTTCTAGTAAAACTAACAAAAAAACATATCTCTGGGCATTATCAGCCATTTTGCATGTGTTGTTTAGAAGTTATGTTTGAATACATTTTTATTGCTTTTTTCGCATTATCTCAGGATTCTAAGACTATTATTGTCATATTGAGTAAAAAACTTTCTTTTTGCATTTGCAAGATTTAAAAAAGCATATGTTTCGAGTAAAACTCCCAAAGATGCATTATTTCAGGCATTATTAGCCATTTTTCATGTGTGGTGTAGGAGTTATGTTTAAATAACTGTCATATTGAGTGTTACAGTGTACAGTCACATTGAGTAAAACCTCATTTTTGTATTTGCAAACCATAGAAAAACAACTGTATCTAGTAAAACTCACATGTATTCAATATCAAAGGCATTTTTAGACATTTTGCACGTTCGGATTAGGAATTATGTTGGAATACATTTTTATTGCTTTTTTCGCATTACCTCAGGATTCTAAGTACATTACTGTCAAATTGAGTAACAAATCAAATTTTGTTTTTGCAAACCTTACCAAATGTTTTTTTTTTCAGGAAAACTCTTGAAGATGCATTTCTTCCGGCATTATTAGACATTTTGCATGTGTATTTTTGGAGTTATGTTTCAAAAACTGTCATTTTGAGTGTGACCAATATGAGGCCAGTAAAATCTAATATTTGTATTTGTGATTCTTTCCAAAATATCTGATTCTAGTAGAACTTACATAAATTCAATATTAAAGGCTTTTTAAGACAAATTTCATATTTGGTTTTGGAGTTATGATTATAAACCTTTCATATTTAGTATGACAATTACACTGTTATATTGAATAAAAAAACTAACTTGTGTCTATGCAAACCTTACTAAAGATCATTTTTCTAGTAAAACTAACAAAAAAAACATATCTCTAGGCATTATTAGCCATTTTGCATGTGTTGTTTAGAAGTTATGTTTGAATACATTTGTGTTGCTTTTTTCGCATTATCTCAGGATTCTAAGTACATTACTGTCAAATTGAGTAACAAATCAAATTTTGTTTTTGCAAACCTTACCAAATGTTTTTTTTTCTGGAAAACTCTCGAAGATGCATTTCTTCAGGCATTATTAGACTATTTGCATGTGTATTTTTGGAGTTATGTTTCAAAAAATGTCATTTTGAGTGTGACCAATATAAGGCCAGTAAAATCTAATATTTGTATTTGTCAACCTTTCCAAAACACCTGATTCTGCTAAAACTTACATAAATTCAATATTAAAGGCTTTTTAAGACAAATTTCATATTTGGTTTTGGAGTTATGATTATAAACCTTTCATATTAAGTATGACAGTTACAGTGTTATATTGAATAAAAAAACTAACTTGTGTCTTTGCAAACCTTACAAAAGTTCATTTTTCTAGTAAAACTAACAAAAAAACTTATCTCTAGGCATTATTAGCCATTTTGCATGTGTTGTTTAGAAGTTATGTTTGAATACATTTGTATTGCTTTTTTCGCATTATCTCAGGATTCTAAGACTATTATAGTCATATTGAGTAAAAAACTACTTTTTTTATTTGCAAGATTTAAAAAAGCATATGTTTCTAGTAAAACTCCCAAAGATGCATTATTTCAGGCATTATTAGCCATTTTTAATGTGTGGTGTAGGAGTTATGTTTAAATAACTGTCATATTGAGTGTTACAGTATACAGTCATATTGAGTAAAACCTAATTTTTGTATTTGCAAACCATAGAAAAACAACTGTATCTAGTAAAACTCACATGTATTCAATATCACAGGCATTTTTAGACATTTTGCACGTTTGGTTTAGGAATTATGTTGGAATACATTTGTATTGCTTTTTTCGCATTATCTCAGGATTCTAAGTACATTACTGTCAAATTGAATAACAAATCCAATTTAGTTTTTGCAAACCTTACCAAATGTTTTTTTTTTCAGGAAAACTCTCGAAGTTGCATTTCTTCAGGCATTATTAGACATTTTGCATGTGCATTTTTGGAGTTATGTTTCAAAAACTGTCATTTTGAGTGTGACGAATATGAGGCCAGTAAAATCTAATATTTGTATTTGTCAACCTTTCCAAAATACCTGATTCTGCTAAAACTTACATAAATTCAGTGGCCACCCACTAAAGTCAATGAGACACCCCTGATCCTAACTATTCAGAAAAAATCTGTTAAACAATGGTATTTTTCTGAGGAACCGCCAGCATTGTCACTTAACTAAAGGTAGTTGATCGTAATAATTTGGAAAAACTCTTTAGAATAAAGGTATTTTTCTGCAGAACTGTTTGCATCGTCACTTTATTAAAGGTGGTTGATCTTAATAATTTAGTAAAAATCTGTAAAATTATGATATTTCACCCCAAAACGTTTCATGAAAATTTCTGTAAATATAATATTTTTGATCATTATTTGGTTTACAATGTTTTACTTTAGTTTTATGGTTTTTGTTGAATATGAAAGGTTAATAAACATAACTCCAAAACCAAACATGAAATCTGTCTAAAAAAGCCCGTAATGTTGACTTTATGTGAGTTTTACCTGAATTAGGTATTATGGAAAGGTTCACAAATACAAACATTTGGTTTTACTTGCCTCACATTGGTCACACTCAATAAGACAGTTTTTGAACCCTATCTCCAAAAATACACATGCAAAATTACAAAAAAATGCCTGAAGTAATGTATCTTTGTGAGTTTTACTGGATAAAAAAATATTTTTTGTAAGGGTTGCAAAAACAAAAAGAAATGTTTTACCCAATTTGACAGTAATGTACTTAAAATCCTGAGATAATGCAAAAAGAGCAATTAAAATGTATTCCAACATAATTCCTAATCCAAACGTGCAAAATGTCTAAAAATGCCTGTGATATTGAATCCATGTGGGTTTTACTAGATACAGTTGATTTTCTATGGTTTGCAAATCAAAAAATTAGGTTTTACTCAATATGACTGTATACTGTAACACTCAATATGACAGTTATTTAAACATAACTCCTACACCACACATGGCTAATAATGCCTGAAATTGTTGTTTTACTCAATATGACAATAATGTTCTTGGAATCCTGAGATAATGCGAAAAAAGCAATAAAAATGTATTCAAACATAACTTCTAAACAATACATGCAAAATGGCTAATAATAGCTAGAGATATGTTTTTTTGTTAGTTGTACTAGAAAAATGATCTTTTGTAAGGTTTGCAAAGACACAAGTTAGTTTTTTTATTCAATATAACAGTGTAACTGTCATATTAATATGAAAGGTTTATAATCATAACTCCAAAACCAAATATGAAATTTGTCTTAAAAAAACCTTTAATATTGAATTTATGTAAGTTTTACCAAAATCAGGTATTTTGGAAAAAATCACATATACAAATATTAGATTTTACTGGCCTCATATTGGTCACACTCAAAATGACAGTTTTTGAAACATAACTCCAAAAATATACATGCAAAATGTCTAATAATGCCCGAAGAAATGCATCTTCGAGAGTTTCCCTGAAAAAAAAACATTTGGTAAGGTTTGCAAAAACAAAATTTGATTTGTTACTTAATTTGACAGTAATGTACTTAGAATCCTGAGATAATGCGAAAAAAGCAATAAAAATGTATTCCAACATAATTCCTAATCCAAAAGTGCAAAATGTCTAAAAATGCCTGTGATATTGAATACATGTGAGTTTTACTAGATACAGTTGTTTTTCAATGGTTTGCAAATACAAAAATGAGGTTTTACTCAATATGACTGTATACTGTAACACTCAATATGACAGTTATTTAAACATAACTCCTACACCACACATGAAAAATAGCTAATAATGCCTGAAATAATCCATCTTTGGGAGTTTTACTCGAAACATATGCTTTTTTAAATCATGCAAGCGAAAAAAGTAGTTTTTTACTCAATCTGACTATAATAGTCTTACAATCCTGACAATGCGAAAAAAAAGCAATAAAAATGTATTCAAACATAACTTCTAAACAACACATGCAAAATGGCTAATAATGACTAGAGATATGTTTTTTTGTTATTTGTACTAGAAAAATGATCTTTTGTAAGGTTTGCAAAGACACAAGTTTTTTTTTATTCAATATAACATTATAACTGTCATACTAAATATGAAAGGTTTATAATCATAACTCCAAAAGTAAACACAATTTGTCTCTAAAAAAAAGCCTGTAATATTGAATGTATGTGAATTTTACCATATTCAGGTATTTTGGAAAGGTTCACAAATACAAAAATTAGGTTTTACTGGCCTCATATTGGTGATACTCAAAATGACCGTTTTTGAAACATAACTCCAAAAGTAGAAATCTAAAATGTCTAATAATGCCTAAAGAAATGCATCTTTTAGAGTTTTCCTGAAAAAAAAAACATTTGGTAGTGTTTGCAAAAACAAAAAATAATTTTTTACTCAATTTGACAGTAATGTACTTAGAATCCTGAGATAATGCGAAAAAAGCAATAAAAATGTATTCCAACATAATTCCTAATCCAAACGTGCAAAATGTCTAAAAATGCCTGTGATATTGAATACATGTGAGTTTTACTATAGTACAGTTGTTTTTCTATGGTTTGCAAATACAAAATTTAGGTTTTACTCAATATGACTCTATACTGTAACACTCAATATGACAGTTATTTAAACATAACTCCTACACCACACATGAAAAATGGCTAATAATGCCTGAAATAATGCATCTTTGGGAGTTTTACTCGGAACATATGCTTTTTTAAATCTTGCAAATGCAAAAAGTATTTTTTAATCGATATGACTATAATGTTCTTAGAATCCTGAGATAATGCGAAAAAGCAATACAAAAGTTTTCAAACATAACTTTTAAACAACACATGCAAAACGGCTAATAATTCCTAGAGATGTGTATCTTAGTTAGTTGTAGTAGAAAAATTATCTTTTGTAGGGTTCACTGGGAAAACAAAATCCTATTTGTATGGTTAGTTTACTCTAAATTTCTACTATAATTTTTCAATTTTTTTAAATAGGTTATAAATCTGTAGAATTGAAGACATTATCTGTAAATAAAAAAACGCCTGTTATTTTAAGTGATATGCCAGTAGACAAACTATGTATCTTCTTATTTTTTTTTTTACAGAAAAATACCAAATTATTCATACATATTATTTTCTGTTTTATCAAATTACTTTCAATTTCATGTAAAATTACAGTAATTAACTTTAATTAAATATGTAGCTTTTTATATAAAAGTATTTGTTCATACTAACAATCTAACAGTTTTATATGTAATTTTAAGGTAAATCAAATTTTTTCAATATGTATGTGTATTTTCACATTCAAGTCGAAAAATATGTGTAGCCTCTTATAAAAGGTGTATGCTCAAACTGTAATATGACGTCCATGAAATACTGCAAGAGATTCTTAATCAACAGTCAACAGCCATACAGATCACACTGACAGTGGCCGTACAAACAACTTTAACAATGTTACAAATATGCGCCACACTGTGGAGCCACATCAAACAAGACTGACAAACACATTTCAGGAGAACATCGTCACCGTAACACAACATTAACACAACATTAACACAACAGAAACAATTCCTGAAATTCCATGTGTTACAATATACACCCCCACCACCTAACCCCGCCCAGCTCAACCAACGCACGGAGGGGGGGCGGTGATGTTTTGGGGCACGGGGTTGTGTTTATGTTTTATTACAGTGAGGATGTTTTCCTGAAATGTGTTTATCATTCTTGTTCGATGTGGGTTCACAGTGTGGTCCATATTTGTAACAGTGTTAAAGTTGTTTGTACAGCCACCGTCAGTGTGACCTGTGTGGCTGTTGACCAAGTATATCTTGCAGTCACTTTTCAAATGAATGAAGAAACCGTGCTCATCACATGCCTCAATTGGCACGCTGATGATTTGATGAATGAGCGTTCAATAAAACCCACCACTGTATTACGTGTCATATTCGCCCAGCCAAACTTTGAGTCAACCCTACAGGAGGGTCAGTGAAATTCTCGTGGTGAAATGATAGGAATGGTAAGTATGTAGCTAGGGTGGGATAGCCATTCATGCAAGGTTAACCCACTTTGTATCAAACTCCTGCATCCAGTGGCCCCCCGCTAAAGTCAATGAGACACCCCTGATCCTAACAATTCAGAAAAAATCTGTTAAACAATGGTATTTTTCTGTGGAACCGCCAGCATTGTCACTTCACTAAAGGTGGTTGATCGTAATAATTTGGAAAAACTCTGAAGAATAAAGGTTTTTTTTTCTGCGGAACTGTTTGCATCGTCATTTTATTAAAGGTGGTTGATCTTAATAATTTAGTAAAAATCTGTAAAATTACGATATTTCTCCCCGAAACGTTTCATGAAAATTTCTGTAAATATAATGTTTTTGATCATTTGGTTTACAATGTTTTACTTTAATTTTATGGTTTTTGTTTGGCAGCCGTAGCTGCCAGTAAATGACCGTTTTCTTTAGAGAATTTATTTTTACAGTGTTTGCAAAGATACAATTTTTTATTTTATTTAATATAACAGTATAACTGTCATACTAAATATGAAAGGTTCATAAACATAACTCCAAAACCAAACATGAAATCTGTCTAAAAAAGCCCGTAATATTGACTTTATGTGAGTTTTACCTGAATTAAGTATTTTGGAAAGGTTCACAAATACAAAAATTTGGTTTTACTGGCCACACATTGGTCACACTGAATAAGACAGTTTTTGAACCATATCTCCAAAAATACACATGCAAAATTACAAAAAAAATGCCTGAAGAAATGTATCTTTGTGAGTTTTACTGGAAAACAAACATTTTGTAAGGTTTGCAAAAACAAAAAGAAATGTTTTGTAATGTTAATGTAATTTTAAGGTAAATTAATTTTTTGTAATATTTATGTGTATTTTCACATTCAAGGCGAAAAATATATGTAGCCTCTTATAAAAGGTTTATGCTCAAACTAACATTTACATTCTTTTCCCTGTAATATGACATACATGAGTGACTGCAAGACATACTTAATCAACAGTCAACAGCCTTACAAATCACACTGACGGTGGCCGTACAAACAACTTTAACAATGTTACAAATATGCGCCACATAGTGGAGCCACATCAAACAAGAATGACAAACACATTTCAGGAGAACATCTTCACCGTAACACAACATTAACACAACAAAAACAAAACCCAGAATTCCATTTCTTACAATATACACCCCCACCACCTAACCCCGCCCACCTCAACCAACGCATGGAGGGGGGCGGTGATATTTTGGGGCGCGGGGTTGGGTGGTAGCAGGGGTGTAGCCCGGAAGAGTCAGCGCTGCATGGGCTTGTGGGTATTTGTTATGTTATGTTGTGTTTATGTTTTGTTACAGTGAGGATGTTTTCCTGAAATGTGTTTATCATTCTTGTTCGATGTGGATTCACAGTGTGGTGCATATTTTGTAACAGTGTTAAAGTTGTTTGTACAGCCACCAGCAGTGTGACCTGTGTGGCTGTTGACCAAGTATGTTTTGCAGTCACTATCACGTGCATGACAATACCATGCACACCACACTCATCAGTAGGCATGCTGATGATTTGGTGAATGAGCGTATAAAAAGTCAACCGGCCAGACTTTGGGTCAATCCTACATGAGGGTCAGTAAAATTCTCACAGTGAAATGGTAGGATCGGTAAGTATGTTGCTAGGGTGGGGTAGCCATTCATGCAAGGTGAATCCACTTTGCATCAAGTTCCTGCATCCAGTGGTCCCCCGCAAAAGTCAATGAGACACCCCTGATCCTAACAATTCAGAAAAAATCTGTAAAACAATGGTATTTTTCTGTGGAACCGCCAGCATTGTCACTTCACTAAAAGTGGTTGATCGTAATAATTTGGAAAAACTCTTTAGAATAAAGGTATTTTTCTGCAGAACTGTTTGCATCGTCACTTTATTAAAGGTGGTTGATCTTAATAATTTAGTAAAAATCTGTAAAATTACGATATTTCACCCCAAAACGTTTCATGAAAATGTCTGTAAATATTATATTTTTGATCATTATTTGGTTTACAATGTTTTACTTTAGTTTTATGGTTTTTGTTTGGCAGCCGTAGCTGCCAGGAAATGACCGTTTTTTTACAAAATTTATTTTTACAGTGTTTGCAAAGATAAAAGTTAGTTTTTTTATTCAATATAACAGTAAAACTGTCATACTAAATATGAAAGGTTCATAAACATAACTTCAAAATCAAACATGAAATCTGTCTAAAAAAGCCTGTAATATTGACTTTATGTGAGTTTTACCTGAATTAGGTATTTTGGAAAGGTTCACAAATACAAAAATTTGGTTTTACTGGCCTCACATTGGTCACACTCAATAAGACAGTTTTTGAACCATATCTCCAAAAATACACATGCAAAATTACAAAAAAATGCCTGAAGAAATGTATCTTTGTGAGTTTTACTGAATAAAAAAAACATTTTGTAAGGTTTGCGAAAACAAAAAGAAATGTTTTACCCAATTTGACAGTAATGTACTTAAAATCCTGAGATAATCCAAAAAGAGCAATAAAAATGTATTCCAACATAATTCCTAATCCAAACGTGCAAAATGTCTAAAAATGCCTGTGATATTGAATCCATGTGAGTTTTACTAGATATAGTTGATTTTCTATGGTTTGCAAATACAAAAATTAGGTTTTACTCAATATGACTGTATACTGTAACACTCAATATGACAGTTATTTAAACATAACTCCTACACCACACATGGCTAATAATGCCTGAAATAGTGCATCTTTGGGGGTTTTACTCGAAACGATTGCTTTTTTAAATCTTTGCAATGCAAAAAATTGTTGTTTTACTCAATATGACAATAATGTTCTTGGAATCCTGAGATAATGCGAAAAAAGCAATAAAAAAGTTTTCAGACACAACTTTTAAACAACACATGCAAAACGGCTAATAATGCCTAGAGATGTGTATCTGTGTTAGTTGTAGTAGAAAAATGATCTTTTGTAGGGTTCACTGTAAAAAAAAAAATCCAATTTTTATGGTTAGTTTACTCTAAATTTCTACTTTAATTTTTCAATTTTTTTAGATAGGTTATAAAACTGTAGAATTCACGATATTATCTGTAAATAAACAAACCGCCTGTTATTTTGAATAATATACCAGTAATGACGAACTATGTTTATTCCTATTTTTTTACAGAAAAATACCAAATTAATTATACATATTATTTTCTGTTTTCTCAAATTACTTTCAATTTCATGTAAAATTACAGTAATTAACTTTAATTAAATATGTAGCTTGTTATATAAAAGTATTTGTCCATACTAACAATCTAAAAGTTTTATATGTAATTTTAAGGTAAATCTAATTTTTTTAATATTTATGTGTATTTTCACATTCAAGGCGAAAAATATATGTAGCCTCTTATAAGAGGTTGATGCTCAAACTAACTATTACATTTTTTTCCCTGTAATATGACATACATGAATGACTGCAAGACATACTTAATCAACAGTCAACAGCCTTACAGATCACACTGACGGTGGCCGTACAAACGACTTTAACAATGTTACAAATACGAGCCACACTGTAGAGCCACATCAAACAAGAATGACAAACACATTTCAGGAGAACATCTTCACCGTAATACAACATTAACACAACAGAAACAATACCCAGAATTCCATGTGTTACAATACACACCCCCACCACCTAAACCCGCCCACCTCAACCAACGCACGGAGGGGGGCGGTGATGTTTTGGGGCGCGGTGTTGGGTGGTAGCGGGGTTGTAGCCCGGAAGAGATAGCGCTGCATGGTTTTGTGGGTTTTTGTTATGTTGTGTTTATGTTTTATTACAGTGAGGATGTTTTCCTGAAATGTGTTTATCATTCTTGTTCAATGTGGGTTCACAGTGTGGTGCATATTTGTAACAGTGTTAAAGTTGTTTGTGCAGCCACCGTCAGTGTGACCTGTGTGGCTGTTGACCAAGTATATCTTGCAGTCACTATCATATGCACAACAATACCGTGCACATCACATGCCTCAATTGGCACGCTTATGATTTGGTGAATGAGCGTACAAAAAAGCCCACCGCGGTACTACTTGTCATATTCGCCCGGCCAAGCTTTGAGTCAATCCTATATGAGGGTAGTGAAATTCTCGGGGTGAAGTAATAGGATTGGTATGTATGTTGCTAGGTTGGGATAGCGATTCATGCAAGGTTAACCCACTTTGTATCAACTTCCTGCATCCAGTGGCCCACCGGTAAAGTGAATGAGACACCCCTGATCCTAACAATTCAGAAAAAATCTGTTAAACAATGGTATTTTTCTGTGGAAACGCCAGCATTGTCACTTCACTAAAGGTGATTGATCGTAATAATTTGGAAAAACTCTTTAGAATAAAGGTATTTTTCTGCAGAACTGTTTGCATCGTCACTTTATTAAAGGTGGTTGATCTTAATAATTTTGTAAAATCTGTAAAATTACGATATTTCTCCCCAAAACATTTCATGAACATTTCTGTAAATATAATGTTTTTGATCATTATTTGGTTTACAATGTTTTACTTTAATTTTATGGTTTTTGTTTGGCAGCCGTAGCTGCCAGTAAATGACCGTTTTTTTACAGAATTTATTTTTACAGTGTTTTCAAAGATACAAGTTTTTTTTTTTTTTATTCGATATAACAGTATTACTGTCATACTAAATATGAAAGGTTCATAAACATAACTGCAAAACCAAACATGAAATCTGTCTAAAAAAGCCTGTAATATTGACTTTATGTGAGTTTTACCTGAATTAGGTATTTTGGAAAGGTTCACAAATACAAAAATTTGGTTTTACTGGCCTCACATTGGTCACACTCAATAAGACAGTTTTTGAACCATATCTCCAAAAATACACATAAAAAATTACAAAAAATGCCTGAAGAAATGTATATTTGTGAGTTTTACTGGAAAAAAACAGTTTGTAAGGTTTGCAAAAACAAAAAGAAATGTTTTACCCAATTTGACAGTAATGTACTTAAATTCCTGAGATAATGCAAAAAGAGCAATAAAAATGTATTCCAACACAATTCCTAATCCAAACTTGCAAATTGTCTAAAAATGCCTGTGATATTGAATCCATGTGAGTTTTACTAGATACAGTTGCTTTTCTATGGTTTGCAAATACAAAAATTAGGTTTCATTCAATATGACTGTATACTGTAACACTCAATATGACAGTTACTTAAACATAACTCCTACACCACACATGAAAACTGGCTAATAATGCCTGAAATAATGCATCTTTGGGAGTTTTACTCGAAACGATTGTTTTTTATAATCTTTGCAATGCAAAAAATTGTTGTTCTACTCAATATGACTATAATGTTCTTAGAATCCTAAGATAATGCAAAAAAGCAATAAAAATGTTTCCAAACATAACTTCTATAAAACACTTGCAAAATGGCTAATAATGCCTAGAGACATGTATTTTCGTTAGTTGTACTAGAAAAATGATCTTTTGTGAGGTTCACAAAGACACAAGTTAGTTTTTGTATTCAATATAACAGTGTAACTGTCATACTAAATATGAAAGGTTTATAATCTTAACTCCAAAACCATATTAGAAATTTCTCTAAAAAAAGTCTGTAATATTGAATTTATGTGAGTTTTAGAAGAATCAGTCATTTTGGAAAAGTTCACAAATACAAAAATTTGGCTTTTGGCCTCATATTGATCACACTCAAAATGACAATTTTGAAACATAACTCCAAAAATATGCATGCAAAATGTCTAATAATGCCTGAAGAAATGTATCGTTGAGAGTTTTCCTGAAAAAAAACAACATTTGGTAAGGTTTGAATAAACAAAAAGTATTTTTTTTTACTAAATTTGACAGTCAATTACTTAGAATCCTGAGATAATACGAAAAAAAGCAATAAAAATGTATTCGGACATAATTCCCAATCCAAACGTGCAAAATGTCTAAAAATGCCTGTGATATTCAATAAATGTGAGTTGTACTAGATACACTTTTTTTCTATGGTTTTAAAGTACAAAATTTAGGTTTTACTCAATATGAATGTGTACTGTAACACTAAATATGAAAGTTATTTAAACATAATTCCTAGACCACACATGAAAAATGACTAATAATGCCTGAAGTAATGCATGTTTGTGAGTATTACTCGAAACATGTGCTTTTTTAAATGTTGCAAATGCAAAATGTATTTTTTTACTCAATATGAAGATAATGTTCTTTGAATTCTGAGATAATGCGAAAAAAAGCAATAAAATTGTATTCAAACATAACTTCCAAACAACACATGCAAAATGGTTAATAATGACTAGAGATATGAATTTTCGTTAGTTGTACTAGAAAAATTATCTTTTGTAAGGTTAACAAAGACACAAGTTAGTTTTTTTTATTCAATATAACAGTATAACTGTCATACTAAATATGAAAGGTTTAAAATCATCACTCCAAAACCAAACATTAAATCTTCTTAAAAAAATATATGTAATATTGAATTTATGTGAGTTTTAGCAGAATCAGGTATTTTGGAAAGGTTCACACATACAAAAATTGGGTTTTACTGGCCTCATATTGGTCACACTCATAATGACAATTTTGAAACATAACTCCAAAAGTAGAAATGCAAAATGTCTAATAATGCCTGAAGAAATGTATCTTTGAGAGTTTTCCTGAAAAAAAAATATTTGGTAAGGTTTGCAAAAAAAAAAAGTATTTTTTTACTAAATTTGACAGTAATGTACTTAGAATCCTGAGATAATGCGAAAAAAACAATAAAAATGTATTCCAACATAATTCCTAATCCAAACGGGCAAAATGTCTAAAAATGCCTGTGGTAATGAAAAATGTGAGTTTTTTTTTTATAGTTTGCAAATACAAAAATGGGATTTTACTCAATATGACTGTATACTGTAACACTCAATATGACAGTTTTTTAAACATAACACATGAAACCACACATGAAAAATGGCTAATAATGCCTGAAATAATGCATCTTTGGGAGTTTTACTCGAAACATAGGCTTTTTTAAATCTTGAAATGCAAAAAGTAGTTTTTTACTCAAAATGACTATAATGTTCTTAGAATCCTGAGATAATGCGAAAAAAGCAATAAAATTGTATTCCAACATAATTCCTAATCCAAACGTGCAAAATGTCTAAAAATGCCTGTGATATTGAATAAATGTGAGTTTTACTAGATACAGTTGTTTTTCAATGGTTTGCAAATAAGAAAAATGAGGTTTACATGTCTCTAGGCATTATTAGCCATTTTGCAAGTGTTTTATAGAAGTTATGTTTGGAAACATTTTTATTGCTTTTTTGCATTATCTTAGGATTCTAAGAACATTATAGTCATATTGAGTAGAACAACAATTTTTTGCATTGCAAAGATTATAAAAAACAATCGTTTCGAGTAAAACTCCCAAAGATGCATTATTTCAGGCATTATTAGCCAGTTTTCATGTGTGGTGTAGGAGTTATGTTTAAGTAACTGTCATATTGAGTGTTACAGTATACATTCATATTGAATAAAACCTAATTTTTGTATTTGCAAACCATAGAAAAGCAACTGTATCTAGTAAAACTCACATGGATTCAATATCACAGGCATTTTTAGACAATTTGCACGTTTGGATTAGGAATTGTGTTGGAATACATTTTTATTGCTCTTTTTGCATTATATCAGGATTTTAAGTACATTACTGTCAAATTGGGTAAAACATTTCTTTTTGTTTTTGCAAACCTTACAAACTGTTTTTTTCCAGTAAAACTCACAAATATACATTTCTTCAGGCATTTTTTTGTAATTTTTTATGTGTATTTTTGGAGATATGGTTCAAAAACTGTCTTATTGAGTGTGACCAATGTGAGGCCAGTAAAACCAAATTTTTGTATTTGTGAACCTTTCCAAAATACCCAATTCAGGTAAAACTCACATAAAGTCAATATTACAGGCTTTTTTAGACAGATTTCATGTTTGGTTTTGCAGTTATGTTTATGAACCTTTCATATTTAGTATGACAGTAATACTGTTATATCGAATTAAAAAAAAAAAAAATTGTATCTTTGAAAACACTGTAAAAATAAATTCTGTAAAAAAACGGTCATTTACTGGCAGCTACGGCTGCCAAACAAAAACCATAAAATTAAAGTAAAACATTGTAAACCAAATAATGATCAAAAACATTATATTTACAGAAATTTTCATGAAATGTTTTGGGGAGAAATATCGTAATTTTACAGATTTTACAAAATTATTAAGATCAACCACCTTTAATAAAGTGACGATGCAAACAGTTCTGCAGAAAAATACCTTTATTCTAAAGAGTTTTTCCAAATTATTACGATCAATCACCTTTAGTGAAGTGACAATGCTGGCGTTTCCACAGAAAAATATCATTGTTTAACAGATTTTTTCTAAATTGTTAGGATCAAGGGTGTCTCATTCACTTTACCGGTGGGCCACTGGATGCAGGAAGTTGATACAAAGTGGGTTAACCTTGCATGAATCGCTATCCCAACCTAGCAACGTACATACCAATCCTATTACTTCACCCCGAGAATTTCACTACCCTCATATAGGATTGACTCAAAGCTTGGCCGGGCGAATATGACAAGTAGTACCGCGGTGGGCTTTTTTGTACGCTCATTCACCAAATCATAAGCGTGCCAATTGAGGCATGTGATGTGCACGGTATTGTTGTGCATATGATAGTGACTGCAAGATATACTTGGTCAACAGCCACACAGGTCACACTGACGGTGGCTGCACAAAACACTTTAACACTGTTACAAATATGCACCACACTGTGAACCCACATTGAACAAGAATGATAAACACATTTCAGGAAAACATCCTCACTGTAATAAAACATAAACACAACATAACAAAAACCCACAAAACCATGCAGCGCTATCTCTTCCGGGCTACATCCCCGCTACCACCCAACACCGCGCCCCAAAACATCACCGCCCCCCTCCGTGCGTTGGTTGAGGTGGGCGGGTTTAGGTGGTGGGGGTGTGTATTGTAACACATGGAATTCTGGGTATTGTTTCTGTTGTGTTAATGTTGTATTACGGTGAAGATGTTCTCCTGAAATGTGTTTGTCATTCTTGTTTGATGTGGCTCTACAGTGTGGCTCGTATTTGTAACATTGTTAAAGTCGTTTGTACGGCCACCGTCAGTGTGATCTGTAAGGCTGTTGACTGTTGATTAAGTATGTCTTGCAGTCATTCATGTATGTCATATTACAGGGAAAAAAATGTAATAGTTAGTTTGAGCATCAACCTCTTATAAGAGGCTACATATATTTTTCGCCTTGAATGTGAAAATACACATAAATATTAAAAAAATTTGATTTACCTTAAAATTACATATAAAACTTTTAGATTGTTAGTATGGACAAATACTTTTATATAACAAGCTACATATTTAATTAAAGTTAATTACTGTAATTTTACATGAAATTGAAAGTAATTTGAGAAAACAGAAAATAATATGTATAATTAATTTGGTATTTTTCTGTAAAAAAATAGGAATAAACATAGTTCGTCATTACTGGTATATTATTCAAAATAACAGGCGGTTTGTTTATTTACAGATAATATCGTGAATTCTACAGTTTTATAACCTATCTAAAAAAATTGAAAAATTACAGTAGAAATTTAGAGTAAACTAACCATAAAAATTGGATTTTTTTTTTTACAGTGAACCCTACAAAAGATCATTTTTCTACTACAACTAACACAGATACACATCTCTAGGCATTATTAGCCGTTTTGCATGTGTTGTTTAAAAGTTGTGTCTGAAAACTTTTTTATTGCTTTTTTCGCATTATCTCAGGATTCCAAGAACATTATTGTCATATTGAGTAAAACAACAATTTTTTGCATTGCAAAGATTTAAAAAAGCAATCGTTTCGAGTAAAACCCCCAAAGATGCACTATTTCAGGCATTATTAGCCATGTGTGGTGTAGGAGTTATGTTTAAATAACTGTCATATTGAGTGTTACAGTATACAGTCATATTGAGTAAAACCTAATTTTTGTATTTGCAAACCATAGAAAATCAACTATATCTAGTAAAACTCACATGGATTCAATATCACAGGCATTTTTAGACATTTTGCACGTTTGGATTAGGAATTATGTTGGAATACATTTTTATTGCTCTTTTTGGATTATCTCAGGATTTTAAGTACATTACTGTCAAATTGGGTAAAACATTTCTTTTTGTTTTTGCAAACCTTACAAAATGTTTTTTTTATTCAGTAAAACTCACAAAGATACATTTCTTCAGGCATTTTTTTGTAATTTTGCATGTGTATTTTTGGAGATATGGTTCAAAAACTGTCTTATTGAGTGTGACCAATGTGAGGCCAGTAAAACCAAATTTTTGTATTTGTGAACCTTTCCAAAATACCTAATTCAGGTAAAACTCACATAAAGTCAATATTACAGGCTTTTTTAGACAGATTTCATGTTTGGTTTTGGAGTTATGTTTATGAACCTTTCATATTTAGTATGACAGTTTTACTGTTATATTGAATAAAAAAACTAACTTTTATCTTTGCAAACACTGTAAAAATAAATTTTGTAAAAAAACGGTCATTTCCTGGCAGCTACGGCTGCCAAACAAAAACCATAAAACTAAAGTAAAACATTGTAAACCAAATAATGATCAAAAATATAATATTTACAGAAATTTTCATGAAACGTTTTGGGGTGAAATATCGTAATTTTACAGATTTTTACTAAATTATTAAGATCAACCACCTTTAATAAAGTGACGATGCAAACAGTTCTGCAGAAAAATACCTTTATTCTAAAGAGTTTTTCCAAATTATTACGATCAACCACTTTTAGTGAAGTGACAATGCTGGCGGTTCCACAGAAAAATACCATTGTTTTACAGATTTTTTCTGAATTGTTAGGATCAGGGGTGTCTCATTGACTTTTGCGGGGGACCACTGGATGCAGGAACTTGATGCAAAGTGGATTCACCTTGCATGAATGGCTACCCCACCCTAGCAACATACTTACCGATCCTACCATTTCACTGTGAGAATTTTACTGACCCTCATGTAGGATTGACCCAAAGTCTGGCCGGTTGACTTTTTATACGCTCATTCACCAAATCATCAGCATGCCTACTGATGAGTGTGGTGTGCATGGTATTGTCATGCACGTGATAGTGACTGCAAAACATACTTGGTCAACAGCCACACAGGTCACACTGCTGGTGGCTGTACAAACAACTTTAACACTGTTACAAAATATGCACCACACTGTGAATCCACATCGAACAAGAATGATAAACACATTTCAGGAAAACATCCTCACTGTAACAAAACATAAACACAACATAACATAACAAATACCCACAAGCCCATGCAGCGCTGACTCTTCCGGGCTACACCCCTGCTACCACCCAACCCCGCGCCCCAAAACATCACCGCCCCCCTCCATGCGTTGGTTGAGGTGGGCGGGGTTAGGTGGTGGGGGTGTATATTGTAAGAAATGGAATTCTGGGTTTTGTTTTTGTTGTGTTAATGTTGTGTTACGGTGAAGATGTTCTCCTGAAATGTGTTTGTCATTCTTGTTTGATGTGGCTCCACTATGTGGCGCATATTTGTAACATTGTTAAAGTTGTTTGTACGGCCACCGTCAGTGTGATTTGTAAGGCTGTTGACTGTTGATTAAGTATGTCTTGCAGTCACTCATGTATGTCATATTACAGGGAAAAGAATGTAAATGTTAGTTTGAGCATAAACCTTTTATAAGAGGCTACATATATTTTTCGCCTTGAATGTGAAAATACACATAAATATTAAAAAAAATTAATTTACCTTAAAATTACATTAACATTACAAAACATTTCTTTTTGTTTTTGCAAACCTTACAAAATGTTTGTTTTCCAGTAAAACTCACAAAGATACATTTCTTCAGGCATTTTTTTTGTAATTTTGCATGTGTATTTTTGGAGATATGGTTCAAAAACTGTCTTATTCAGTGTGACCAATGTGTGGCCAGTAAAACCAAATTTTTGTATTTGTGAACCTTTCCAAAATACTTAATTCAGGTAAAACTCACATAAAGTCAATATTACGGGCTTTTTTAGACAGATTTCATGTTTGGTTTTGGAGTTATGTTTATGAACCTTTCATATTTAGTATGACAGTTATACTGTTATATTAAATAAAATAAAAAATTGTATCTTTGCAAACACTGTAAAAATAAATTCTCTAAAGAAAACGGTCATTTACTGGCAGCTATGGCTGCCAAACAAAAAACATAAAATTAAAGTAAAACATTGTAAACCAAATGATCAAAAACATTATATTTACAGAAATTTTCATGAAACGTTTCGGGGAGAAATATCGTAATTTTACAGATTTTTACTAAATTATTAAGATCAACCACCTTTAATAAAATGACGATGCAAACAGTTCCGCAGAAAAAAAAACCTTTATTCTTCAGAGTTTTTCCAAATTATTACGATCAACCACCTTTAGTGAAGTGACAATGCTGGCGGTTCCACAGAAAAATACCATTGTTTAACAGATTTTTTCTGAATTGTTAGGATCAGGGGTGTCTCATTGACTTTAGCGGGGGCCACTGGATGCAGGAGTTTGATACAAAGTGGGTTAACCTTGCATGAATGGCTATCCCACCCTAGCTACATACTTACCATTCCTATCATTTCACCACGAGAATTTCACTGACCCTCCTGTAGGGTTGACTCAAAGTTTGGCTGGGCGAATATGACACGTAATACAGTGGTGGGTTTTATTGAACGCTCATTCATCAAATCATCAGCGTGCCAATTGAGGCATGTGATGAGCACGGTTTCTTCATTCATTTGAAAAGTGACTGCAAGATATACTTGGTCAACAGCCACACAGGTCACACTGACGGTGGCTGTACAAACAACTTTAACACTGTTACAAATATGGACCACACTGTGAACCCACATCGAACAAGAATGATAAACACATTTCAGGAAAACATCCTCACTGTAATAAAACATAAACACAACCCCGTGCCCCAAAACATCACCGCCCCCCCTCCGTGCGTTGGTTGAGCTGGGCGGGGTTAGGTGGTGGGGGTGTATATTGTAACACATGGAATTCTAGGAATTGTTTCTGTTGTGTTAATGTTGTGTTAATGTTGTGTTACGGTGACGATGTTCTCCTGAAATGTGTTTGTCAGTCTTGTTTGATGTGGCTCCACAGTGTGGCGCATATTTGTAACATTGTTAAAGTTGTTTGTACGGCCACTGTCAGTGTGATCTGTATGGCTGTTGACTGTTGATTAAGAATCTCTTGCAGTATTTCATGGACGTCATATTACAGTTTGAGCATACACCTTTTATAAGAGGCTACACATATTTTTCGACTTGAATGTGAAAATACACATACATATTGAAAACATTTGATTTACCTTAAAATTACATATAAAACTGTTAGATTGTTAGTATGAACAAATACTTTTATATAAAAAGCTACATATTTAATTAAAGTTAATTACTGTAATTTTACATGAAATTGAAAGTAATTTGAGAAAACAGAAAATAATATGTATGAATAATTTGGTATTTTTCTGTAAAAAAAAAAAATAAGAAGATACATAGTTTGTCTACTGGCATATCACTTAAAATAACAGGCGTTTTTTTATTTACAGATAATGTCTTCAATTCTACAGATTTATAACCTATTTAAAAAAATTGAAAAATTATAGTAGAAATTTAGAGTAAACTAACCATACAAATAGGATTTTGTTTTCCCAGTGAACCCTACAAAAGATAATTTTTCTACTACAACTAACTAAGATACACATCTCTAGGAATTATTAGCCGTTTTGCATGTGTTGTTTAAAAGTTATGTTAGAAAACTTTTGTATTGCTTTTTCGCATTATCTCAGGATTCTAAGAACATTATAGTCATATCGATTAAAAAATACTTTTTGCATTTGCAAGATTTAAAAAAGCATATGTTCCGAGTAAAATTCCCAAAGATGCATTATTTCAGGCATTATTAGCCATTTTTCATGTGTGGTGTAGGAGTTATGTTTAAATAACTGTCATATTGAGTGTTACAGTATAGAGTCATATTGAGTAAAACCTAAATTTTGTATTTGCAAACCATAGAAAAACAACTGTACTATAGTAAAACTCACATGTATTCAATATCACAGGCATTTTTAGACATTTTGCACGTTTGGATTAGGAATTATGTTGGAATACATTTTTATTGCTTTTTTCGCATTATCTCAGGATTCTAAGTACATTACTGTCAAATTGAGTAAAAAATTATTTTTTGTTTTTGCAAACACTACCAAATGTTTTTTTTTCAGGAAAACTCTAAAAGATGCATTTCTTTAGGCATTATTAGACATTTTAGATTTCTACTTTTGGAGTTATGTTTCAAAAACGGTCATTTTGAGTATCACCAATATGAGGCCAGTAAAACCTAATTTTTGTATTTGTGAACCTTTCCAAAATACCTGAATCTGGTAAAATTCACATACATTCAATATTACAGGCTTTTTTTTAGAAACAAATTGTGTTTACTTTTGGAGTTATGATTATAAACCTTTCATATTTAGTATGACAGTTATAATGTTATATTGAATAAAAAAAAAACTTGTGTCTTTGCAAACCTTACAAAAGATCATTTTTCTAGTACAAATAACAAAAAAACATATCTCTAGTCATTATTAGCCATTTTGCATGTGTTGTTTAGAAGTTATGTTTGAATACATTTTTATTGCTTTTTTACGCATTGTCAGGATTGTAAGACTATTATAGTCAGATTGAGTAAAAAACTACTTTTTTCGCTTGCATGATTTAAAAAAGCATATGTTTCGAGTAAAACTCCCAAAGATGGATTATTTCAGGCATTATTAGCTATTTTTCATGTGTGGTGTAGGAGTTATGTTTAAATAACTGTCATATTGAGTATTACAGTATACAGTCATATTGAGTAAAACCTTATTTTTGTATTTGCAAACCATTGAAAAACAACTGTATCTAGAAAAACTCACATGTATTCAATATCACAGGCATTTTTAGACATTTTGCACTTTTGGATTAGGAATTATGTTGGAATACATTTTTATTGCTTTTTTCGCATTATCTCAGGATTCTAAGTACATTACTGTCAAATTGAGTAACAAATCAAATTTTGTTTTTGCAAACCTTACCAAATGTTTTTTTTTCAGGAAAACTCTCGAAGATGCATTTCTTCGGGCATTATTAGACATTTTGCATGTATATTTTTGGAGTCATGTTTCAAAAACTGTCATTTTGAGTGTGACCAATATGAGGCCAGTAAAATCTAATATTTGTATATGTGATTTTTTCCAAAATACCTGATTTTGGTAAAACTTACATAAATTCAATATTAAAGGTTTTTTTTAAGACAAATTTCATATTTGGTTTTGGAGTTATGATTATAAACCTTTCATATTAATATGACAGTTACACTGTTATATTGAATAAAAAAACTAACTTGTGTCTTTGCAAACCTTACAAAAGATCATTTTTCTAGTACAACTAACAAAAAAAACATATCTCTAGCTATTATTAGCCATTTTGCATGTATTGTTTAGAAGTTATGTTTGAATACATTTTTATTGCTTTTTTCGCATTATCTCAGGATTCCAAGAACATTATTGTCATATTGAGTAAAACAACAATTTCAGGCATTATTAGCCATGTGTGGTGTAGGAGTTATGTTTAAATAACTGTCATATTGAGTGTTACAGTATACAGTCATATTGAGTAAAACCTAATTTTTTGATTTGCAAACCATAGAAAATCAACTGTATCTAGTAAAACCCACATGGATTCAATATCACAGGCATTTTTAGACATTTTGCACGTTTGGATTAGGAATTATGTTGGAATACATTTTTATTGCTCTTTTTGCATTATCTCAGGATTTTAAGTACATTACTGTCAAATTGGGTAAAACATTTCTTTTTGTTTTTGCAACCCTTACAAAAAATATTTTTTTATCCAGTAAAACTCACAAAGATACATTACTTCAGGCATTTTTTTGTAATTTTGCATGTGTATTTTTGGAGATAGGGTTCAAAAACTGTCTTATTGAGTGTGACCAATGTGAGGCAAGTAAAACCAAATGTTTGTATTTGTGAACCTTTCCATAATACCTAATTCAGGTAAAACTCACATAAAGTCAACATTACGGGCTTTTTTAGACAGATTTCATGTTTGGTTTTGGAGTTATGTTTATTAACCTTTCATATTCAACAAAAACCATAAAACTAAAGTAAAACATTGTAAACCAAATAATGATCAAAAATATTATATTTACAGAAATTTTCATGAAACGTTTTGGGGTGAAATATCATAATTTTACAGATTTTTACTAAATTATTAAGATCAACCACCTTTAATAAAGTGACGATGCAAACAGTTCTGCAGAAAAATACCTTTATTTTAAAGAGTTTTTCCAAATTATTACGATCAACCACCTTTAGTTAAGCGTCAATGCTGGCGGTTCCTCAGAAAAATACCATTGTTTAACAGATTTTTTCTGAATAGTTAGGATCAGGGGTGTCTCATTGACTTTAGTGGGTGGCCACTGAATTTATGTAAGTTTTAGCAGAATCAGGTATTTTGGAAAGGTTGACAAATACAAATATTAGATTTTACTGGCCTCATATTGGTCACACTCAAAATGACAGTTTTTGAAACATAACTCCAAAAATACACATGCAAAATGTCTAATAATGCCTGAAGAAATGCATCTTCAAGAGTTTTCCTGAAAAAAAAAACATTTGGTAAGGTTTGCAAAAACAAAATTGGATTTGTTATTCAATTTGACAGTAATGTACTTAGAATCCTGAGATAATGCGAAAAAAGCAATACAAATGTATTCCAACATAATTCCTAACCCAAACGTGCAAAATGTCTAAAAATGCCTGTGATATTGAATACATGTGAGTTTTACTAGATACAGTTGTTTTTCTATGGTTTGCAAATACAAAAATTAGGTTTTAATCAATATGACTGTATACTGTAACACTCAATATGACAGTTATTTAAACATAACTCCTACACCACACATTAAAAATGGCTAATAATGCCTGAAATAATGCATCTTTGGGAGTTTTACTAGAAACATATGGTTTTTTAAATCTTGCAAATGCAAAAAGTAGTGTTTTACTCAATATGACTATAATAGTCTTAGAATCCTGAGATAATGCGAAAAAAGCAATAAAAATGTATTCAAACATAACTTCTAAACAACACATGCAAAATGGCTAATAATGCCCAGAGATATGTTTGTTTGTTAGTTGTACTAGAAAAATTATCTTTTGTAAGGTTTGCAAAGACACAAATTAGTTTTTTTATTCAATATAACAGTGTAACTGTCATACTAAATATGAAAGGTGTATTATCATAACTCCAAAACCAAATATGAAATTTGTCTTAAAAAGTCTTTAATATTGTATTTATGTAAGTTCTACCAGAATCAGGTATTTTGGAAAGAATCACAAATACAAATATTAGATTTTACTGGCCTCATATTGGTCACACTCAAAATGACAGTTTTTGAAACATAACTCCAAAAATACACATGCAAATAGTCTAATAATGCCTGAAGAAATGCATCTTCGAGAGTTTTCCAGAAAAAAAACATTTGGTAAGGTTTGCAAAAACAAAATTTGATTTGTTACTCAATTGAAAGTAATGTACTTAGAATCCTGAGATAATGCGAAAAAAGCAATAAAAATGTATTCCAACATAATTCCTAATCCTAACGTGCAAAATGTCTAAAAATTCCTGTGATATTGAATACATGTGAGTTTTACTAGATACAGTTGTTTTTCAATGGTTTGCAAATACAAAAATGAGGTTTTACTCAATATGACTGTACACTGTAACACTCAATATGACAGTTATTTAAACATAACTCCTACACCACACATTAAAAATGGCTAATAATGCCTGAAATAATGCATCTTTGGGAGTTTTACTAGAAACATATGCTTTTTTAAATCTTGCAAATGCAAAAAGTAGTTTTTTACTCAATATGACTATAATAGTCTTAGAGTCCTGAGATAATGTGAAAAAAGCAATACAAATATATTCAAACATAACTTCTAAACAACACATGCAAAATGGCTAATAATGCCTAGAGATATGTTTTTTTGTTAGTTGTACTAGAAAAATGATCTTTTGTAAGGTTTGCAAAGACACAAGTTAGTTTTTTTATTCAATATATCACTGTAACTGTCATACTAAATATGAAAGGTTTATAATCATAACTCCAAAACCAAATATGAAATTTGTCTTAAAAAGCCTTTAATATTGAATGTATGTAAGTTTTAGCAGAATCAGGTATTTTGGAAAGGTTGACAAATACAAATATTAGATTTTACTGGCCTCATATTGGTCACACTCAAAATGACATTTTTTGAAACATAACTCCAAAAATACACACGCAAATAGTCTAATAATGCCTGAAGAAATGCATATTCGAGAGTTTTCAGAAAAAAAACGTTTGGTAAGGTTTGCAAAAACAAAATTTGATTTGTTACTCAATTTGACAGTAATGTACTTAGAATCCTGAGATAATGCGAAAAAAAGCAATAAAAATGTATTCCAACATAATTCCTAATCCAAACGTGCAAAATGTCTAAAAATCCCTGTGATATTGAATACATGTGAGTTTTACTAGATACAGTTGTTTTTCTATGGTTTGCAAATACAACAATGAGGTTTTAATCAATATGACTGTATACTGTAACACTCAATATGACAGTTATTTAAACATAACTCCTACACCACACATTAAAAATGGCTAATAATGCCTGAAATAATGCATCTTTGGGAGTTTTACTAGAAACATATGCTTTTTTAAATCTTGCAAATGCAAAAAGTAGTTTTTTACTCAATATGACTATAATAGTCTTAGAATCCTGAGATAATGCGAAAAAAGCAATACAAATGTATTCAAACATAACTTCTAAACAACACAGGCAAAATGGCTAATAATGCCTAGAGATAAGTTTTTTTGTTAGTTTTACTAGAAAAATGAACTTTTGTAAGGTTTGCAAAGACACAAGTTAGTTTTTTTATTCAATATAACACTGTAACTGTCATACTAAATATGAAAGGTTTATAATCATAACTCCAAAACCAAATATGAGATTTGTCTTAAAAAGCCTTTAATATTGAATTTATGTAGGTTTTAGCAGAATCAGGTATTTTGGAAAGGTTGACAAATACAAATATTAGATTTTACTGGCCTTATATTGGTCACACTCAAAATGACATTTTTTGAAATATAACTCCAAAAATACACATGCAAATAGTCTAATAATGCCTGAAGAAATGCATCTTCGAGAGTTTTCCAGAAAAAAAAACATTTGGTAAGGTTTGCAAAAACAAAATTTGATTTGTTACTCAATTTGACAGTAATGTACTTAGAATCCTGAGATAATGCGAAAAAAGCAATAAATATGTATTCAAACATAACTTCTAAACAACACATGCAAAATGGCTAATAATGCCTAGAGATATGTTTTTTTTGTTAGTTTTACTAGAAAAATGATCTTTAGTAAGGTTTGCATTGACACAAGTTAGTTTTTTTATTCAATATAACAGTGTAACTGTCATACTAAATATGAAAGGTTTATAATCATAACTCCAAAACCAAATATGAAATTTGTCTTAAAAAGCCTTTAATATTGAATTTATGTAAGTTTTACCAGAATCAGGTATTTTGGAAAGGTTGACAAATACAAATATTAGATTTTACTGGCCTCATATTGGTCACACTCAAAATGACAGTTTTTGAAACATAACTCCAAAAATACAAATGCAAAATGTCTAATAATGCCTGAAGAAATGCATCTTCAAGAGTTTTCCTGAAAAAAAAAACATTTGATAAGGTTTGCAAAAACAAAATTTGATTTGTTACTCAATTTGACAGTAATGTACTTAGAATCCTGAGATAATGCGAAAAAAGCAATAAAAATGTATTCCAACATAATTCCTAATCCAAACGTGCAAAATGTCTAAAAATGCCTGTGATATTGAATACATGTGAGTTTTACTAGATACAGTTGTTTTTCTATGGTTTGCAAATACAAAAATTAGGTTTTAATCAATATGACTGTATACTGTAACACTCAATATGACAGTTATTTAAACATAACTCCTACACCACACATTAAAAATGGCTAATAATGCCTGAAATAATGCAGCTTTGGGAGTTTTACTAGAAACATATGCTTTTTTTTAAATGTTGCAAATGCAAAAAGTATTTTTTTACTCAATATGACTATAATAGTCTTAGAATCCTGAGATAATGCGAAAAAAGCAATAAAAATGTATTCAAACATAACTTCTAAACAACACATGCAAAATGGCTAATAATGCCTAGAGATATGTTTTTTTGTTAGTTTTACTAGAAAAATGATCTTTAGTAAGGTTTGCATTGACACAAGTTAGTTTTTTTATTCAATATAACAGTGTAACTGTCATACTAAATATGAAAGGTTTATAATCATAACTCCAAAACCAAATATGAAATTTGTCTTAAAAAGCCTTTAATATTGAATTTATGTAAGTTCTACCAGAATCAGGTATTTTGGAAAGAATCACAAATACAAATATTAGATTTTACTGGCCTCATATTGGTCACACTCAAAATGACAGTTTTTGAAACATAACTCCAAAAATACACATGCAAATAGTCTAATAATGCCTGAAGAAATGCATCTTCGAGAGTTTTCCAGAAAAAAAACATTTGGTAAGGTTTGCAAAAACAAAATTTGATTTGTTACTCAATTTGACAGTAATGTACTTAGAATCCTGAGATAATGCGAAAAAAGCAATAAAAATGTATTCCAACATAATTCCTAATCCAAACGTGCAAAATGTCTAAAAATGCCTGTGATATTGAATACATGTGAGTTTTACTAGATACAGTTGTTTTTCAATGGTTTGCAAATGCAAAAATGAGGTTTTAATCAATATGACTGTATACTGTAACACTTAATATGACAGTTATTTAAACATAACTCCTACACCACACATTAAAAATGGCTAATAATGCCTGAAATAATGCAGCTTTTGGAGTTTTACTAGAAACATATGCTTTTTTAAATGTTGCAAATGCAAAAAGTAGTTTTTTACTCAATATGACTATAATAGTCTTAGAATCCTGAGATAATGCGAAAAAAGCAATAAAAATGTATTCAAACATAACTTCTAAACAACACATGCAAAATGGCTAATAATGCCTAGAGATAAGTTTTTTTGTTAGTTTTACTAGAAAAATGATCTTTTGTAAGGTTTGCAAAGACACAAGTTAGTTTTTTTATTCAATATAACACTGTAACTGTCATACTAAATATGAAAGGTTTATAATCATAACTCCAAAACCAAATATCAAATTTGTCTTAAAAAGCCTTTAATATTGAATTTATGTAAGTTTTAGCAGAATCAGGTATTTTGGATAGGTTGACAAATACAAATATTAGATTTTACTGGCCTCATATTGGTCACACTCAAAATGACATGTTTTGAAACATAACTCCAAAAATACACATGCAAATAGTCTAATAATGCCTGAAGAAATGCATCTTCGAGAGTTTTCCTGAAAAAAAACATTTGGTAAGGTTTGCAAAAACAAAATTTGATTTGTTACTCAATTTTTTTCAGTAATGTACTTAGAATCCTGAGATAATGCGAAATAAGCAATAAAAATGTATTCCAACATAATTCCTAATCTAAACGTGCAAAATGTCTAAAAATGCCTGTGATATTGAATACATGTGAGTTTTTCTAGATACAGTTGTTTTTCAATGGTTTGCAAATACAAAATGAGGTTTTAATCAATATGACTGTATACTGTAACACTCAATATGACAGTTATTTAAACATAACTCCTACACCACACATTACAAATGGCTAATAATGCCTGAAATATTGCAGCTTTGGGAGTTTTACTAGAAACATATGCTTTTTTAAATGTTGCAAATGCAAAAAGTAGTTTTTTACTCAATATGACTATAATAGTCTTAGAATCCTGAGATAATGCGAATAAAGCAATAAAAATGTATTCAAACATAACTTCTAAACAACACATGCAAAATGGCTAATAATGCCTAGAGATAAGTTTTTTGTTAGTTTTACTAGAAAAATGATCTTTAGTAAGGTTTGCATGGACACAAGTTAGTTTTTTTATTCAATATAACAGTGTAACTGTCATACTAAATATGAAAGGTTTATAATCATAACTCCAAAACCAAATATGAAATTTGTCTTAAAAAGCCTTTAATATTGAATTTATGTAAGTTCTACCAGACTCAGGTATTTTGGAAAGAATCACAAATACAAATATTAGATTTTACTGGCCTCATATTGGTCACACTCAAAATGACAGTTTTTGAAACATAACTCCAAAAATACACATGCAAAATGTCTAATAATGCCTGAAGAAATGCATCTTCAAGAGTTTTCCTGAAAAAAAAAACATTTGGTAAGGTTTGCAAAAACAAAATTTGATTTGTTACTCAATTTGACAGTAATGTACTTAGAATCCTGAGATAATGCGAAAAAAGCAATAAAAATGTATTCCAACATAATTCCTAATCCAAACGTGCAAAATGTCTAAAAATGCCTTTGATATTGAATACATGTGGGTTTTACTAGATACAGTTGTTTTTCTATGGTTTGCAAATACAAAAATGAGGTTTTACTCAATGTGACTGTACACTGTAACACTCAATATGACAGTTATTTAAACATAACTCCTACACCACACATGAAAAATGGCTAATAATGCCTGAAATAATGCATCTTTGGGAGTTTTACTCGAAACATATGCTTTTTTAAATCTTGCAAATGCAAAAAGTAGTTTTTTACTCAATATGACTATAAGAGTCTTAGAATCCTGAGGTAATGCGAAAAAAGCAATACAAATGTATTCAAACATAACTTCTAAACAACACATGCAAAATGGCTAATAATGCCCAGAGATATGTTTTTTTGTTAGTTTTACTAGAAAAATGATCTTTTGTAAGGTTTGCAAAGACACAAATTAGTTTTTTTATTCAATATAACAGTGTAACTGTCATACTAAATATGAAAGGTTTATAATCATAACTCCAAAACCAAATATGAAATTTGTCTTAAAAAGCCTTTAATATTGAATTTTTGTAAGTTTTAGCAGAATCAGGTATTTTGGAAAGGTTGACAAATACAAATATTAGATTTTACTGGCCTCATATTGGTCACACTCAAAATGACATTTTTTGAAACATAACTCCAAAAATACACATGCAAATAGTCTAATAATGCCTGAAGAAATGCATCTTCGAGAGTTTTCCAGAAAAAAAAACATTTGGTAAGGTTTGCAAAAACCAAATTTGATTTGTTACTCAATTTGACAGTAATGTACTTAGAATCCTGAGATAATGCGAAAAAAGCAATAAAAATGTATTCCAACATATTTCCTAATCCAAACGTGCAAAATGTCTAAAAATGCCTGTGGTATTGAATACATGTGAGTTTTACTAGATACAGTTGTTTTTCTATGGTTTGCAAATACAAAAATGAGTTTTTAATCAATATGACTGTACACTGTAACACTCAATATGACAGTTATTTAAACATAACTCCTACACCACACATTAAAAATGGCTAATAATGCCTGAAATAATGCATCTTTGGGAGTTTTACTAGAAACATGTGCTTTTTTAAATCTTGCAAATGCAAAAAGTAGTTTTTTACTCAATATGACTATAATAGTCTTAGAATCCTGAGATAATGCGAAAAAAGCAATACAAATGTATTCAAACATAACTTCTAAACAACACATGCAAAATGGCTAACAATGCCTAGAGATAAGTTTTTTTGTTAGTTTTACTAGAAAAATTATCTTTTGTAAGGTTTGCAAAGACACAAGTTAGTTTTTTTATTCAATATAACACTGTAACTGTCATACTAAATATGAAAGGTTTATAATCATAACTCCAAAACCAAATATGAAATTTGTCTTAAAAAGCCTTTAATATTGAATTTTTGTAATTTCTACCAGAACCAGGTATTTTGGAAAGAATCACAAATACAAATATTAGATTTTACTGGCCTCATATTGGTCACACTCAAAATGACAGTTTTTGAAACATAACTCCAAAAATACACATGCAAATAGTCTAATAATGCCTGAAGAAATGCATCTTCGAGAGTTTTCCAGAAAAAAAAACATTTGGTAAGGTTTGCAAAAACAAAATTTGATTTGTTACTCAATTTTTTTCAGTAATGTACTTAGAATCCTGAGATAATGCGAAAAAAGCAATAAAAATAGATTCCAACATAATTCCTAATCCAAACGTGCAAAATGTCTAAAAATGCCTGTGATATTGAATACATGTGAGTTTTACTAGATACAGTTGTTTTTCAATGGTTTGCAAATACAAAAATGAGGTTTTAATCAATATGACTCTATACTGTAACACTCAATATGACAGTTATTTAAACATAACTCCCACACCACACATTACAAATGGCTAATAATGCCTGAAATATTGCAGCTTTGGGAGTTTTACTAGAAACATATGCTTTTTTAAATGTTGCAAATGCAAAAAGTAGTTTTTTACTCAATATGACTATAATAGTCTTAAAATCCTGAGATAATTTGAAAAAAGCAATAAAAATGTATTCAAACATAACTTCTAAACAACACATGCAAAATGGCTAACAATGCCTAGAGATAAGTTTTTTGTTAGTTTTACTAGAAAAATGATCTTTAGTAAGGTTTGCATAGACACAAGTTAGTTTTTTTATTCAATATAACAGTGTAACTGTCATACTAAATATGAAAGGTTTATAATCATAACTCCAAAACCAAATATGAAATTTGTCTTAAAAAGCCTTTAATATTGAATTTATGTAAGTTCTACCAGAATCAGGTATTTTGGAAAGAATCACAAATACAAATATTAGATTTTACTGGCCTCATATTGGTCACACTCAAAATGACAGTTTTTGAAACATAACTCCAAAAATACACATGCAAAATGTCTAATAATGCCTGAACTAATGCATCTTCAAGAGTTTTCCTGAAAAAAAAAACATTTGGTAAGGTTTGCAAAAACAAAATTTGACAGTAATGTACTTAGAATCCTGAGATAATGCGAAAAAAGCAATAAAAATGTATCCCAACATAATTCCTAATCCAAACGTGCAAAATGTCTAAAAATGCCTGTGATATTGAATACATGTGAGTTTTACTAGATACAGTTGTTTTTCTATGGTTTGCAAATACAAAAATGAGGTTTTACTCAATGTGACTGTACACTGTAACACTCAATATGACAGTTATTTAAACATAACTCCTACACCACACATGAAAAATGGCTAATAATGCCTGAAATAATGCATCTTTGGGAGTTTTACTCGAAACATATGCTTTTTTAAATCTTGCAAATGCAAAAAGTAGTTTTTTACTCAATATGACTATAATAGTCTTAGAATCCTGAGATAATGCGAAAAAAGCAATAAAAATGTATTCAAACATAACTTCTAAACAACACATGCAAAATGGCTAATAATGCCCAGAGATATGTTTTTTTTGTTAGTTTTACTAGAAAAATGATCTTTTGTAAGGTTTGCAAAGACACAAGTTAGTTTTTTTATTCAATATAACACTGTAACTGTCATACTAAATATGAAAGGTTTATAATCATAACTCCAAAACCAAATATGAAATTTGTCTTAAAAAGCCTTTAATATTACATTTATGTAAGTTCTACCAGAATCAGGTATTTTGGAAAGAATCACAAATACAAATATTAGATTTTACTGGCCTCATATTCTCACATTCAAAATTATATTTTTTGAAACATAACTCCAAAAATACACATGCAAATAATCTAATAATGCCTGAAGAAATGCATCTTCGAGACTTTTCCAGAAAAAAAACATTTGGTAAGGTTTGCAAAAACAAAATTTGATTTGTTACTCAATTTGACAGTAATGTACTTAGAATCCTGAGATAATGCGAAAAAAGCAATAAAAATGTATTCCAACATAATTTCTATTCCAAACGTGCAAAATGTCTAAAAATGCCTGTGATATTGAATACATGTGAGTTTTACTAGATACAGTTGTTTTTCTATGGTTTGCAAATACAAAAATGAGGTTTTAATCAATATGACTGTATACTGTAACACTCAATATGACAGTTATTTAAACATAACTCCTACACCACACATTAAAAATGGCTAATAATGCCTGAAATAATGCATCTTTGGGAGTTTTACTAGAAACATATGCTTTTTTAAATGTTGCAAATGCAAAAAGTAGTTTTTTACTCAATATGACTATAATAGTCTTAGAATCCTGAGGTAATGCGAAAAAAGCAATACAAATGTATTCAAACATAACTTCTAAACAACACATGCAAAATGGCTAATAATGCCCAGAGATATGTTTTTTTGTTAGTTTTACTAGAAAAATGATCTTTTGTAAGGTTTGCAAAGACACAAATTAGTTTTTTTATTCAATATAACAGTGTAACTGTCATACTAAATATGAAAGGTTTATAATCATAACTCCAAAACCAAATATGAAATTTGTCTTAAAAAGCCTTTAATATTGAATTTTTGTAAGTTTTAGCAGAATCAGGTATTTTGGAAAGGTTGACAAATACAAATATTAGATTTTACTGGCCTCATATTGGTCACACTCAAAATGACATTTTTTGAAACATAACTCCAAAAATACACATGCAAATAGTCTAATAATGCCTGAAGAAATGCATCTTCGAGAGTTTTCCAGAAAAAAAAACATTTGGTAAGGTTTGCAAAAACCAAATTTGATTTGTTACTCAATTTGACAGTAATGTACTTAAAATCCTGAGATAATGCGAAAAAAGCAATAAAAATGTATTCCAACATAATTCCTAATCCAAACGTGCAAAATGTCTAAAAATGCCTGTGGTATTGAATACATGTGAGTTTTACTAGATACAGTTGTTTTTCTATGGTTTGCAAATACAAAAATGAGGTTTTAATCAATATGACTGTACACTGTAACACTCAATATGACAGTTATTTAAACATAACTCCTACACCACACATTAAAAATGGCTAATAATGCCTGAAATAATGCATCTTTGGGAGTTTTACTAGAAACATGTGCTTTTTTAAATCTTGCAAATGCAAAAAGTAGTTTTTTACTCAATATGACTATAAGAGTCTTAGAATCCTGAGATAATGCGAAAAAAGCAATACAAATGTATTCAAACATAACTTCTAAACAACACATGCAAAATGGCTAACAATGCCTAGAGATAAGTTTTTTTGTTAGTTTTACTAGAAAAATTATCTTTTGTAAGGTTTGCAAAGACACAAGTTAGTTTTTTTATTCAATATAACACTGTAACTGTCATACTAAATATGAAAGGTTTATAATCATAACTCCAAAACCAAATATGAAATTTGTCTTAAAAAGCCTTTAATATTGAATTTTTGTAATTTCTACCAGAATCAGGTATTTTGGAAAGAATCACAAATACAAATATTAGATTTTACTGGCCTCATATTGGTCACACTCAAAATGACAGTTTTTGAAACATAACTCCAAAAATACACATGCAAATAGTCTAATAATGCCTGAAGAAATGCATCTTCGAGAGTTTTCCAGAAAAAAAAACATTTGGTAAGGTTTGCAAAAACAAAATTTGATTTGTTACTCAATTTTTTTCAGTAATGTACTTAGAATCCTGAGATAATGCGAAAAAAGCAATAAAAATAGATTCCAACATAATTCCTAATCCAAACGTGCAAAATGTCTAAAAATGCCTGTGATATTGAATACATGTGAGTTTTACTAGATACAGTTGTTTTTCAATGGTTTGCAAATACAAAAATGAGGTTTTAATCAATATGACTCTATACTGTAACACTCAATATGACAGTTATTTAAACATAACTCCTACACCACACATTACAAATGGCTAATAATGCCTGAAATATTGCAGCTTTGGGAGTTTTACTAGAAACATATGCTTTTTTAAATGTTGCAAATGCAAAAAGTAGTTTTTTACTCAATACGACTATAATAGTCTTAAAATCCTGAGATAATTTGAAAAAAGCAATACAAATGTATTCAAACATAACTTCTAAACAACACATGCAAAATGGCTAATAATGCCTAGAGATAAGTTTTTTGTTAGTTTTACTAGAAAAATGATCTTTAGTAAGGTTTGCATAGACACAAGTTAGTTTTTTTATTCAATATAACAGTGTAACTGTCATACTAAATATGAAAGGTTTATAATCATAACTCCAAAACCAAATATGAAATTTGTCTTAAAAAGCCTTTAATATTGAATTTATGTAAGTTCTACCAGAATCAGGTATTTTGGAAAGAATCACAAATACAAATATTAGATTTTACTGGCCTCATATTGGTCACACTCAAAATGACAGTTTTTGAAACATAACTCCAAAAATACACATGCAAAATGTCTAATAATGCCTGAAGAAATGCATCTTCAAGAGTTTTCCTGAAAAAAAAAACATTTGGTAAGGTTTGCAAAAACAAAATTTGACAGTAATGTACTTAGAATCCTGAGATAATGCGAAAAAAGCAATAAAAATGTATCCCAACATAATTCCTAATCCAAACGTGCAAAATGTCTAAAAATGCCTGTGATATTGAATACATGTGAGTTTTACTAGATACAGTTGTTTTTCTATGGTTTGCAAATACAAAAATGAGGTTTTACTCAATGTGACTGTACACTGTAACACTCAATATGACAGTTATTTAAACATAACTCCTACACCACACATGAAAAATGGCTAATAATGCCTGAAATAATGCATCTTTGGGAGTTTTACTCGAAACATATGCTTTTTTAAATCTTGCAAATGCAAAAAGTAGTTTTTTACTCAATATGACTATAATAGTCTTAGAATCCTGAGGTAATGCGAAAAAAGCAATAAAAATGTATTCAAACATAACTTCTAAACAACACATGCAAAATGGCTAATAATGCCCAGAGATATGTTTTTTTGTTAGTTTTACTAGAAAAATGATCTT
>NW_026907178.1:0-90616 GCF_033978795.1 Nerophis ophidion | reverse complement strand
GGAATTAGGAGTGTCCCAGTAGGCATAGACTTGCAGTGAAAAAGACGATTTTGTCCTGCAATCAGTGCAAAGCCAGCCTGAAGAGGTCAAGAGACCGAAACGCGTCGCTGGATGGCAGGGCCAGTCATGCCCGTCACTAATTTGGCTGTGAGTGTCTGACGCAGCATGCGCATCTTTCGGGGTCTTCGGGGGGTTCCGGGGTTGGTGTGGGCGTCGCCCGGGCGGGCTGCAGACGGACTGTGCATTCCCCTTCCCCCAATCCTAACCCTAACCCGAATCCTAACCAAGCCTGTGCCTCCAGTCCGTCTGGGTGGCGTCCCATCATTCGTGGGCCTTCTGGGGACTTTGTTGTGGTGTGTGTGTTGTTTGGGGCCCACAAGTTGATTACCGAAACTTGTTTCAGACACATCACTAAACAGGAATGGGAGAAAGATCAAAGCAAACATTTTAATGCTTTAAATAAACACCATGATACTTACCTGTGTGTTTGTCCACATTGTGATGCACACACCATGTCGAGTAGACACATCACAAATGTAGGATTAGTTTGGAGAGTCAAAAACATCGACACTGCAGTGTTGAGCGTGAGCCCCGCCCACTGCAGACCTCCTATATATTCTCCTCCTGTTCGAAACGGCTCAGTACTCTCCGGCAGTCGAATGGAGCACATCCTGCTGTGGAGACAAATAGAGAAGCCGTAAGTCTCGGGGATTAGAAGTGCCCCACCTACTAGGGAATTAGGAGTGTCCCAGTAGGCATAGACTTGCAGTGAAAAAGACGATTTTGTCCTGCAATCAGTGCAAAGCCAGCCTGAAGAGGTCAAGAGACCGAAACGCGTCGCTGGATGGCAGGGCCAGTCATGCCCGTCACTAATTTGGCTGTGAGTGTCTGACGCAGCATGCGCATCTTTCGGGGTCTTCGGGGGGTTCCGGGGTTGGTGTGGGCGTCGCCCGGGCGGGCTGCAGACGGACTGTGCATTCCCCTTCCCCCAATCCTAACCCTAACCCGAATCCTAACCAAGCCTGTGCCTCCAGTCCGTCTGGGTGGCGTCCCATCATTCGTGGGCCTTCTGGGGACTTTGTTGTGGTGTGTGTGTTGTTTGGGGCCCACAAGTTGATTACCGAAACTTGTTTCAGACACATCACTAAACAGGAATGGGAGAAAGATCAAAGCAAACATTTTAATGCTTTAAATAAACACCATGATACTTACCTGTGTGTTTGTCCACATTGTGATGCACACACCATGTCGAGTAGACACATCACAAATGTAGGATTAGTTTGGAGAGTCAAAAACATCGACACTGCAGTGTTGAGCGTGAGCCCCGCCCACTGCAGACCTCCTATATATTCTCCTCCTGTTCGAAACGGCTCAGTACTCTCCGGCAGTCGAATGGAGCACATCCTGCTGTGGAGACAAATAGAGAAGCCGTAAGTCTCGGGGATTAGAAGTGCCCCACCTACTAGGGAATTAGGAGTGTCCCAGTAGGCATAGACTTGCAGTGAAAAAGACGATTTTGTCCTGCAATCAGTGCAAAGCCAGCCTGAAGAGGTCAAGAGACCGAAACGCGTCGCTGGATGGCAGGGCCAGTCATGCCCGTCACTAATTTGGCTGTGAGTGTCTGACGCAGCATGCGCATCTTTCGGGGTCTTCGGGGGGTTCCGGGGTTGGTGTGGGCGTCGCCCGGGCGGGCTGCAGACGGACTGTGCATTCCCCTTCCCCCAATCCTAACCCTAACCCGAATCCTAACCAAGCCTGTGCCTCCAGTCCGTCTGGGTGGCGTCCCATCATTCGTGGGCCTTCTGGGGACTTTGTTGTGGTGTGTGTGTTGTTTGGGGCCCACAAGTTGATTACCGAAACTTGTTTCAGACACATCACTAAACAGGAATGGGAGAAAGATCAAAGCAAACATTTTAATGCTTTAAATAAACACCATGATACTTACCTGTGTGTTTGTCCACATTGTGATGCACACACCATGTCGAGTAGACACATCACAAATGTAGGATTAGTTTGGAGAGTCAAAAACATCGACACTGCAGTGTTGAGCGTGAGCCCCGCCCACTGCAGACCTCCTATATATTCTCCTCCTGTTCGAAACGGCTCAGTACTCTCCGGCAGTCGAATGGAGCACATCCTGCTGTGGAGACAAATAGAGAAGCCGTAAGTCTCGGGGATTAGAAGTGCCCCACCTACTAGGGAATTAGGAGTGTCCCAGTAGGCATAGACTTGCAGTGAAAAAGACGATTTTGTCCTGCAATCAGTGCAAAGCCAGCCTGAAGAGGTCAAGAGACCGAAACGCGTCGCTGGATGGCAGGGCCAGTCATGCCCGTCACTAATTTGGCTGTGAGTGTCTGACGCAGCATGCGCATCTTTCGGGGTCTTCGGGGGGTTCCGGGGTTGGTGTGGGCGTCGCCCGGGCGGGCTGCAGACGGACTGTGCATTCCCCTTCCCCCAATCCTAACCCTAACCCGAATCCTAACCAAGCCTGTGCCTCCAGTCCGTCTGGGTGGCGTCCCATCATTCGTGGGCCTTCTGGGGACTTTGTTGTGGTGTGTGTGTTGTTTGGGGCCCACAAGTTGATTACCGAAACTTGTTTCAGACACATCACTAAACAGGAATGGGAGAAAGATCAAAGCAAACATTTTAATGCTTTAAATAAACACCATGATACTTACCTGTGTGTTTGTCCACATTGTGATGCACACACCATGTCGAGTAGACACATCACAAATGTAGGATTAGTTTGGAGAGTCAAAAACATCGACACTGCAGTGTTGAGCGTGAGCCCCGCCCACTGCAGACCTCCTATATATTCTCCTCCTGTTCGAAACGGCTCAGTACTCTCCGGCAGTCGAATGGAGCACATCCTGCTGTGGAGACAAATAGAGAAGCCGTAAGTCTCGGGGATTAGAAGTGCCCCACCTACTAGGGAATTAGGAGTGTCCCAGTAGGCATAGACTTGCAGTGAAAAAGACGATTTTGTCCTGCAATCAGTGCAAAGCCAGCCTGAAGAGGTCAAGAGACCGAAACGCGTCGCTGGATGGCAGGGCCAGTCATGCCCGTCACTAATTTGGCTGTGAGTGTCTGACGCAGCATGCGCATCTTTCGGGGTCTTCGGGGGGTTCCGGGGTTGGTGTGGGCGTCGCCCGGGCGGGCTGCAGACGGACTGTGCATTCCCCTTCCCCCAATCCTAACCCTAACCCGAATCCTAACCAAGCCTGTGCCTCCAGTCCGTCTGGGTGGCGTCCCATCATTCGTGGGCCTTCTGGGGACTTTGTTGTGGTGTGTGTGTTGTTTGGGGCCCACAAGTTGATTACCGAAACTTGTTTCAGACACATCACTAAACAGGAATGGGAGAAAGATCAAAGCAAACATTTTAATGCTTTAAATAAACACCATGATACTTACCTGTGTGTTTGTCCACATTGTGATGCACACACCATGTCGAGTAGACACATCACAAATGTAGGATTAGTTTGGAGAGTCAAAAACATCGACACTGCAGTGTTGAGCGTGAGCCCCGCCCACTGCAGACCTCCTATATATTCTCCTCCTGTTCGAAACGGCTCAGTACTCTCCGGCAGTCGAATGGAGCACATCCTGCTGTGGAGACAAATAGAGAAGCCGTAAGTCTCGGGGATTAGAAGTGCCCCACCTACTAGGGAATTAGGAGTGTCCCAGTAGGCATAGACTTGCAGTGAAAAAGACGATTTTGTCCTGCAATCAGTGCAAAGCCAGCCTGAAGAGGTCAAGAGACCGAAACGCGTCGCTGGATGGCAGGGCCAGTCATGCCCGTCACTAATTTGGCTGTGAGTGTCTGACGCAGCATGCGCATCTTTCGGGGTCTTCGGGGGGTTCCGGGGTTGGTGTGGGCGTCGCCCGGGCGGGCTGCAGACGGACTGTGCATTCCCCTTCCCCCAATCCTAACCCTAACCCGAATCCTAACCAAGCCTGTGCCTCCAGTCCGTCTGGGTGGCGTCCCATCATTCGTGGGCCTTCTGGGGACTTTGTTGTGGTGTGTGTGTTGTTTGGGGCCCACAAGTTGATTACCGAAACTTGTTTCAGACACATCACTAAACAGGAATGGGAGAAAGATCAAAGCAAACATTTTAATGCTTTAAATAAACACCATGATACTTACCTGTGTGTTTGTCCACATTGTGATGCACACACCATGTCGAGTAGACACATCACAAATGTAGGATTAGTTTGGAGAGTCAAAAACATCGACACTGCAGTGTTGAGCGTGAGCCCCGCCCACTGCAGACCTCCTATATATTCTCCTCCTGTTCGAAACGGCTCAGTACTCTCCGGCAGTCGAATGGAGCACATCCTGCTGTGGAGACAAATAGAGAAGCCGTAAGTCTCGGGGATTAGAAGTGCCCCACCTACTAGGGAATTAGGAGTGTCCCAGTAGGCATAGACTTGCAGTGAAAAAGACGATTTTGTCCTGCAATCAGTGCAAAGCCAGCCTGAAGAGGTCAAGAGACCGAAACGCGTCGCTGGATGGCAGGGCCAGTCATGCCCGTCACTAATTTGGCTGTGAGTGTCTGACGCAGCATGCGCATCTTTCGGGGTCTTCGGGGGGTTCCGGGGTTGGTGTGGGCGTCGCCCGGGCGGGCTGCAGACGGACTGGGCATTCCCCTTCCCCCAATCCTAACCCTAACCCGAATCCTAACCAAGCCTGTGCCTCCAGTCCGTCTGGGTGGCGTCCCATCATTCGTGGGCCTTCTGGGGACTTTGTTGTGGTGTGTGTGTTGTTTGGGGCCCACAAGTTGATTACCGAAACTTGTTTCAGACACATCACTAAACAGGAATGGGAGAAAGATCAAAGCAAACATTTTAATGCTTTAAATAAACACCATGATACTTACCTGTGTGTTTGTCCACATTGTGATGCACACACCATGTCGAGTAGACACATCACAAATGTAGGATTAGTTTGGAGAGTCAAAAACATCGACACTGCAGTGTTGAGCGTGAGCCCCGCCCACTGCAGACCTCCTATATATTCTCCTCCTGTTCGAAACGGCTCAGTACTCTCCGGCAGTCGAATGGAGCACATCCTGCTGTGGAGACAAATAGAGAAGCCGTAAGTCTCGGGGATTAGAAGTGCCCCACCTACTAGGGAATTAGGAGTGTCCCAGTAGGCATAGACTTGCAGTGAAAAAGACGATTTTGTCCTGCAATCAGTGCAAAGCCAGCCTGAAGAGGTCAAGAGACCGAAACGCGTCGCTGGATGGCAGGGCCAGTCATGCCCGTCACTAATTTGGCTGTGAGTGTCTGACGCAGCATGCGCATCTTTCGGGGTCTTCGGGGGGTTCCGGGGTTGGTGTGGGCGTCGCCCGGGCGGGCTGCAGACGGACTGGGCATTCCCCTTCCCCCAATCCTAACCCTAACCCGAATCCTAACCAAGCCTGTGCCTCCAGTCCGTCTGGGTGGCGTCCCATCATTCGTGGGCCTTCTGGGGACTTTGTTGTGGTGTGTGTGTTGTTTGGGGCCCACAAGTTGATTACCGAAACTTGTTTCAGACACATCACTAAACAGGAATGGGAGAAAGATCAAAGCAAACATTTTAATGCTTTAAATAAACACCATGATACTTACCTGTGTGTTTGTCCACATTGTGATGCACACACCATGTCGAGTAGACACATCACAAATGTAGGATTAGTTTGGAGAGTCAAAAACATCGACACTGCAGTGTTGAGCGTGAGCCCCGCCCACTGCAGACCTCCTATATATTCTCCTCCTGTTCGAAACGGCTCAGTACTCTCCGGCAGTCGAATGGAGCACATCCTGCTGTGGAGACAAATAGAGAAGCCGTAAGTCTCGGGGATTAGAAGTGCCCCACCTACTAGGGAATTAGGAGTGTCCCAGTAGGCATAGACTTGCAGTGAAAAAGACGATTTTGTCCTGCAATCAGTGCAAAGCCAGCCTGAAGAGGTCAAGAGACCGAAACGCGTCGCTGGATGGCAGGGCCAGTCATGCCCGTCACTAATTTGGCTGTGAGTGTCTGACGCAGCATGCGCATCTTTCGGGGTCTTCGGGGGGTTCCGGGGTTGGTGTGGGCGTCGCCCGGGCGGGCTGCAGACGGACTGTGCATTCCCCTTCCCCCAATCCTAACCCTAACCCGAATCCTAACCAAGCCTGTGCCTCCAGTCCGTCTGGGTGGCGTCCCATCATTCGTGGGCCTTCTGGGGACTTTGTTGTGGTGTGTGTGTTGTTTGGGGCCCACAAGTTGATTACCGAAACTTGTTTCAGACACATCACTAAACAGGAATGGGAGAAAGATCAAAGCAAACATTTTAATGCTTTAAATAAACACCATGATACTTACCTGTGTGTTTGTCCACATTGTGATGCACACACCATGTCGAGTAGACACATCACAAATGTAGGATTAGTTTGGAGAGTCAAAAACATCGACACTGCAGTGTTGAGCGTGAGCCCCGCCCACTGCAGACCTCCTATATATTCTCCTCCTGTTCGAAACGGCTCAGTACTCTCCGGCAGTCGAATGGAGCACATCCTGCTGTGGAGACAAATAGAGAAGCCGTAAGTCTCGGGGATTAGAAGTGCCCCACCTACTAGGGAATTAGGAGTGTCCCAGTAGGCATAGACTTGCAGTGAAAAAGACGATTTTGTCCTGCAATCAGTGCAAAGCCAGCCTGAAGAGGTCAAGAGACCGAAACGCGTCGCTGGATGGCAGGGCCAGTCATGCCCGTCACTAATTTGGCTGTGAGTGTCTGACGCAGCATGCGCATCTTTCGGGGTCTTCGGGGGGTTCCGGGGTTGGTGTGGGCGTCGCCCGGGCGGGCTGCAGACGGACTGTGCATTCCCCTTCCCCCAATCCTAACCCTAACCCGAATCCTAACCAAGCCTGTGCCTCCAGTCCGTCTGGGTGGCGTCCCATCATTCGTGGGCCTTCTGGGGACTTTGTTGTGGTGTGTGTGTTGTTTGGGGCCCACAAGTTGATTACCGAAACTTGTTTCAGACACATCACTAAACAGGAATGGGAGAAAGATCAAAGCAAACATTTTAATGCTTTAAATAAACACCATGATACTTACCTGTGTGTTTGTCCACATTGTGATGCACACACCATGTCGAGTAGACACATCACAAATGTAGGATTAGTTTGGAGAGTCAAAAACATCGACACTGCAGTGTTGAGCGTGAGCCCCGCCCACTGCAGACCTCCTATATATTCTCCTCCTGTTCGAAACGGCTCAGTACTCTCCGGCAGTCGAATGGAGCACATCCTGCTGTGGAGACAAATAGAGAAGCCGTAAGTCTCGGGGATTAGAAGTGCCCCACCTACTAGGGAATTAGGAGTGTCCCAGTAGGCATAGACTTGCAGTGAAAAAGACGATTTTGTCCTGCAATCAGTGCAAAGCCAGCCTGAAGAGGTCAAGAGACCGAAACGCGTCGCTGGATGGCAGGGCCAGTCATGCCCGTCACTAATTTGGCTGTGAGTGTCTGACGCAGCATGCGCATCTTTCGGGGTCTTCGGGGGGTTCCGGGGTTGGTGTGGGCGTCGCCCGGGCGGGCTGCAGACGGACTGTGCATTCCCCTTCCCCCAATCCTAACCCTAACCCGAATCCTAACCAAGCCTGTGCCTCCAGTCCGTCTGGGTGGCGTCCCATCATTCGTGGGCCTTCTGGGGACTTTGTTGTGGTGTGTGTGTTGTTTGGGGCCCACAAGTTGATTACCGAAACTTGTTTCAGACACATCACTAAACAGGAATGGGAGAAAGATCAAAGCAAACATTTTAATGCTTTAAATAAACACCATGATACTTACCTGTGTGTTTGTCCACATTGTGATGCACACACCATGTCGAGTAGACACATCACAAATGTAGGATTAGTTTGGAGAGTCAAAAACATCGACACTGCAGTGTTGAGCGTGAGCCCCGCCCACTGCAGACCTCCTATATATTCTCCTCCTGTTCGAAACGGCTCAGTACTCTCCGGCAGTCGAATGGAGCACATCCTGCTGTGGAGACAAATAGAGAAGCCGTAAGTCTCGGGGATTAGAAGTGCCCCACCTACTAGGGAATTAGGAGTGTCCCAGTAGGCATAGACTTGCAGTGAAAAAGACGATTTTGTCCTGCAATCAGTGCAAAGCCAGCCTGAAGAGGTCAAGAGACCGAAACGCGTCGCTGGATGGCAGGGCCAGTCATGCCCGTCACTAATTTGGCTGTGAGTGTCTGACGCAGCATGCGCATCTTTCGGGGTCTTCGGGGGGTTCCGGGGTTGGTGTGGGCGTCGCCCGGGCGGGCTGCAGACGGACTGTGCATTCCCCTTCCCCCAATCCTAACCCTAACCCGAATCCTAACCAAGCCTGTGCCTCCAGTCCGTCTGGGTGGCGTCCCATCATTCGTGGGCCTTCTGGGGACTTTGTTGTGGTGTGTGTGTTGTTTGGGGCCCACAAGTTGATTACCGAAACTTGTTTCAGACACATCACTAAACAGGAATGGGAGAAAGATCAAAGCAAACATTTTAATGCTTTAAATAAACACCATGATACTTACCTGTGTGTTTGTCCACATTGTGATGCACACACCATGTCGAGTAGACACATCACAAATGTAGGATTAGTTTGGAGAGTCAAAAACATCGACACTGCAGTGTTGAGCGTGAGCCCCGCCCACTGCAGACCTCCTATATATTCTCCTCCTGTTCGAAACGGCTCAGTACTCTCCGGCAGTCGAATGGAGCACATCCTGCTGTGGAGACAAATAGAGAAGCCGTAAGTCTCGGGGATTAGAAGTGCCCCACCTACTAGGGAATTAGGAGTGTCCCAGTAGGCATAGACTTGCAGTGAAAAAGACGATTTTGTCCTGCAATCAGTGCAAAGCCAGCCTGAAGAGGTCAAGAGACCGAAACGCGTCGCTGGATGGCAGGGCCAGTCATGCCCGTCACTAATTTGGCTGTGAGTGTCTGACGCAGCATGCGCATCTTTCGGGGTCTTCGGGGGGTTCCGGGGTTGGTGTGGGCGTCGCCCGGGCGGGCTGCAGACGGACTGTGCATTCCCCTTCCCCCAATCCTAACCCTAACCCGAATCCTAACCAAGCCTGTGCCTCCAGTCCGTCTGGGTGGCGTCCCATCATTCGTGGGCCTTCTGGGGACTTTGTTGTGGTGTGTGTGTTGTTTGGGGCCCACAAGTTGATTACCGAAACTTGTTTCAGACACATCACTAAACAGGAATGGGAGAAAGATCAAAGCAAACATTTTAATGCTTTAAATAAACACCATGATACTTACCTGTGTGTTTGTCCACATTGTGATGCACACACCATGTCGAGTAGACACATCACAAATGTAGGATTAGTTTGGAGAGTCAAAAACATCGACACTGCAGTGTTGAGCGTGAGCCCCGCCCACTGCAGACCTCCTATATATTCTCCTCCTGTTCGAAACGGCTCAGTACTCTCCGGCAGTCGAATGGAGCACATCCTGCTGTGGAGACAAATAGAGAAGCCGTAAGTCTCGGGGATTAGAAGTGCCCCACCTACTAGGGAATTAGGAGTGTCCCAGTAGGCATAGACTTGCAGTGAAAAAGACGATTTTGTCCTGCAATCAGTGCAAAGCCAGCCTGAAGAGGTCAAGAGACCGAAACGCGTCGCTGGATGGCAGGGCCAGTCATGCCCGTCACTAATTTGGCTGTGAGTGTCTGACGCAGCATGCGCATCTTTCGGGGTCTTCGGGGGGTTCCGGGGTTGGTGTGGGCGTCGCCCGGGCGGGCTGCAGACGGACTGTGCATTCCCCTTCCCCCAATCCTAACCCTAACCCGAATCCTAACCAAGCCTGTGCCTCCAGTCCGTCTGGGTGGCGTCCCATCATTCGTGGGCCTTCTGGGGACTTTGTTGTGGTGTGTGTGTTGTTTGGGGCCCACAAGTTGATTACCGAAACTTGTTTCAGACACATCACTAAACAGGAATGGGAGAAAGATCAAAGCAAACATTTTAATGCTTTAAATAAACACCATGATACTTACCTGTGTGTTTGTCCACATTGTGATGCACACACCATGTCGAGTAGACACATCACAAATGTAGGATTAGTTTGGAGAGTCAAAAACATCGACACTGCAGTGTTGAGCGTGAGCCCCGCCCACTGCAGACCTCCTATATATTCTCCTCCTGTTCGAAACGGCTCAGTACTCTCCGGCAGTCGAATGGAGCACATCCTGCTGTGGAGACAAATAGAGAAGCCGTAAGTCTCGGGGATTAGAAGTGCCCCACCTACTAGGGAATTAGGAGTGTCCCAGTAGGCATAGACTTGCAGTGAAAAAGACGATTTTGTCCTGCAATCAGTGCAAAGCCAGCCTGAAGAGGTCAAGAGACCGAAACGCGTCGCTGGATGGCAGGGCCAGTCATGCCCGTCACTAATTTGGCTGTGAGTGTCTGACGCAGCATGCGCATCTTTCGGGGTCTTCGGGGGGTTCCGGGGTTGGTGTGGGCGTCGCCCGGGCGGGCTGCAGACGGACTGTGCATTCCCCTTCCCCCAATCCTAACCCTAACCCGAATCCTAACCAAGCCTGTGCCTCCAGTCCGTCTGGGTGGCGTCCCATCATTCGTGGGCCTTCTGGGGACTTTGTTGTGGTGTGTGTGTTGTTTGGGGCCCACAAGTTGATTACCGAAACTTGTTTCAGACACATCACTAAACAGGAATGGGAGAAAGATCAAAGCAAACATTTTAATGCTTTAAATAAACACCATGATACTTACCTGTGTGTTTGTCCACATTGTGATGCACACACCATGTCGAGTAGACACATCACAAATGTAGGATTAGTTTGGAGAGTCAAAAACATCGACACTGCAGTGTTGAGCGTGAGCCCCGCCCACTGCAGACCTCCTATATATTCTCCTCCTGTTCGAAACGGCTCAGTACTCTCCGGCAGTCGAATGGAGCACATCCTGCTGTGGAGACAAATAGAGAAGCCGTAAGTCTCGGGGATTAGAAGTGCCCCACCTACTAGGGAATTAGGAGTGTCCCAGTAGGCATAGACTTGCAGTGAAAAAGACGATTTTGTCCTGCAATCAGTGCAAAGCCAGCCTGAAGAGGTCAAGAGACCGAAACGCGTCGCTGGATGGCAGGGCCAGTCATGCCCGTCACTAATTTGGCTGTGAGTGTCTGACGCAGCATGCGCATCTTTCGGGGTCTTCGGGGGGTTCCGGGGTTGGTGTGGGCGTCGCCCGGGCGGGCTGCAGACGGACTGTGCATTCCCCTTCCCCCAATCCTAACCCTAACCCGAATCCTAACCAAGCCTGTGCCTCCAGTCCGTCTGGGTGGCGTCCCATCATTCGTGGGCCTTCTGGGGACTTTGTTGTGGTGTGTGTGTTGTTTGGGGCCCACAAGTTGATTACCGAAACTTGTTTCAGACACATCACTAAACAGGAATGGGAGAAAGATCAAAGCAAACATTTTAATGCTTTAAATAAACACCATGATACTTACCTGTGTGTTTGTCCACATTGTGATGCACACACCATGTCGAGTAGACACATCACAAATGTAGGATTAGTTTGGAGAGTCAAAAACATCGACACTGCAGTGTTGAGCGTGAGCCCCGCCCACTGCAGACCTCCTATATATTCTCCTCCTGTTCGAAACGGCTCAGTACTCTCCGGCAGTCGAATGGAGCACATCCTGCTGTGGAGACAAATAGAGAAGCCGTAAGTCTCGGGGATTAGAAGTGCCCCACCTACTAGGGAATTAGGAGTGTCCCAGTAGGCATAGACTTGCAGTGAAAAAGACGATTTTGTCCTGCAATCAGTGCAAAGCCAGCCTGAAGAGGTCAAGAGACCGAAACGCGTCGCTGGATGGCAGGGCCAGTCATGCCCGTCACTAATTTGGCTGTGAGTGTCTGACGCAGCATGCGCATCTTTCGGGGTCTTCGGGGGGTTCCGGGGTTGGTGTGGGCGTCGCCCGGGCGGGCTGCAGACGGACTGTGCATTCCCCTTCCCCCAATCCTAACCCTAACCCGAATCCTAACCAAGCCTGTGCCTCCAGTCCGTCTGGGTGGCGTCCCATCATTCGTGGGCCTTCTGGGGACTTTGTTGTGGTGTGTGTGTTGTTTGGGGCCCACAAGTTGATTACCGAAACTTGTTTCAGACACATCACTAAACAGGAATGGGAGAAAGATCAAAGCAAACATTTTAATGCTTTAAATAAACACCATGATACTTACCTGTGTGTTTGTCCACATTGTGATGCACACACCATGTCGAGTAGACACATCACAAATGTAGGATTAGTTTGGAGAGTCAAAAACATCGACACTGCAGTGTTGAGCGTGAGCCCCGCCCACTGCAGACCTCCTATATATTCTCCTCCTGTTCGAAACGGCTCAGTACTCTCCGGCAGTCGAATGGAGCACATCCTGCTGTGGAGACAAATAGAGAAGCCGTAAGTCTCGGGGATTAGAAGTGCCCCACCTACTAGGGAATTAGGAGTGTCCCAGTAGGCATAGACTTGCAGTGAAAAAGACGATTTTGTCCTGCAATCAGTGCAAAGCCAGCCTGAAGAGGTCAAGAGACCGAAACGCGTCGCTGGATGGCAGGGCCAGTCATGCCCGTCACTAATTTGGCTGTGAGTGTCTGACGCAGCATGCGCATCTTTCGGGGTCTTCGGGGGGTTCCGGGGTTGGTGTGGGCGTCGCCCGGGCGGGCTGCAGACGGACTGTGCATTCCCCTTCCCCCAATCCTAACCCTAACCCGAATCCTAACCAAGCCTGTGCCTCCAGTCCGTCTGGGTGGCGTCCCATCATTCGTGGGCCTTCTGGGGACTTTGTTGTGGTGTGTGTGTTGTTTGGGGCCCACAAGTTGATTACCGAAACTTGTTTCAGACACATCACTAAACAGGAATGGGAGAAAGATCAAAGCAAACATTTTAATGCTTTAAATAAACACCATGATACTTACCTGTGTGTTTGTCCACATTGTGATGCACACACCATGTCGAGTAGACACATCACAAATGTAGGATTAGTTTGGAGAGTCAAAAACATCGACACTGCAGTGTTGAGCGTGAGCCCCGCCCACTGCAGACCTCCTATATATTCTCCTCCTGTTCGAAACGGCTCAGTACTCTCCGGCAGTCGAATGGAGCACATCCTGCTGTGGAGACAAATAGAGAAGCCGTAAGTCTCGGGGATTAGAAGTGCCCCACCTACTAGGGAATTAGGAGTGTCCCAGTAGGCATAGACTTGCAGTGAAAAAGACGATTTTGTCCTGCAATCAGTGCAAAGCCAGCCTGAAGAGGTCAAGAGACCGAAACGCGTCGCTGGATGGCAGGGCCAGTCATGCCCGTCACTAATTTGGCTGTGAGTGTCTGACGCAGCATGCGCATCTTTCGGGGTCTTCGGGGGGTTCCGGGGTTGGTGTGGGCGTCGCCCGGGCGGGCTGCAGACGGACTGTGCATTCCCCTTCCCCCAATCCTAACCCTAACCCGAATCCTAACCAAGCCTGTGCCTCCAGTCCGTCTGGGTGGCGTCCCATCATTCGTGGGCCTTCTGGGGACTTTGTTGTGGTGTGTGTGTTGTTTGGGGCCCACAAGTTGATTACCGAAACTTGTTTCAGACACATCACTAAACAGGAATGGGAGAAAGATCAAAGCAAACATTTTAATGCTTTAAATAAACACCATGATACTTACCTGTGTGTTTGTCCACATTGTGATGCACACACCATGTCGAGTAGACACATCACAAATGTAGGATTAGTTTGGAGAGTCAAAAACATCGACACTGCAGTGTTGAGCGTGAGCCCCGCCCACTGCAGACCTCCTATATATTCTCCTCCTGTTCGAAACGGCTCAGTACTCTCCGGCAGTCGAATGGAGCACATCCTGCTGTGGAGACAAATAGAGAAGCCGTAAGTCTCGGGGATTAGAAGTGCCCCACCTACTAGGGAATTAGGAGTGTCCCAGTAGGCATAGACTTGCAGTGAAAAAGACGATTTTGTCCTGCAATCAGTGCAAAGCCAGCCTGAAGAGGTCAAGAGACCGAAACGCGTCGCTGGATGGCAGGGCCAGTCATGCCCGTCACTAATTTGGCTGTGAGTGTCTGACGCAGCATGCGCATCTTTCGGGGTCTTCGGGGGGTTCCGGGGTTGGTGTGGGCGTCGCCCGGGCGGGCTGCAGACGGACTGTGCATTCCCCTTCCCCCAATCCTAACCCTAACCCGAATCCTAACCAAGCCTGTGCCTCCAGTCCGTCTGGGTGGCGTCCCATCATTCGTGGGCCTTCTGGGGACTTTGTTGTGGTGTGTGTGTTGTTTGGGGCCCACAAGTTGATTACCGAAACTTGTTTCAGACACATCACTAAACAGGAATGGGAGAAAGATCAAAGCAAACATTTTAATGCTTTAAATAAACACCATGATACTTACCTGTGTGTTTGTCCACATTGTGATGCACACACCATGTCGAGTAGACACATCACAAATGTAGGATTAGTTTGGAGAGTCAAAAACATCGACACTGCAGTGTTGAGCGTGAGCCCCGCCCACTGCAGACCTCCTATATATTCTCCTCCTGTTCGAAACGGCTCAGTACTCTCCGGCAGTCGAATGGAGCACATCCTGCTGTGGAGACAAATAGAGAAGCCGTAAGTCTCGGGGATTAGAAGTGCCCCACCTACTAGGGAATTAGGAGTGTCCCAGTAGGCATAGACTTGCAGTGAAAAAGACGATTTTGTCCTGCAATCAGTGCAAAGCCAGCCTGAAGAGGTCAAGAGACCGAAACGCGTCGCTGGATGGCAGGGCCAGTCATGCCCGTCACTAATTTGGCTGTGAGTGTCTGACGCAGCATGCGCATCTTTCGGGGTCTTCGGGGGGTTCCGGGGTTGGTGTGGGCGTCGCCCGGGCGGGCTGCAGACGGACTGTGCATTCCCCTTCCCCCAATCCTAACCCTAACCCGAATCCTAACCAAGCCTGTGCCTCCAGTCCGTCTGGGTGGCGTCCCATCATTCGTGGGCCTTCTGGGGACTTTGTTGTGGTGTGTGTGTTGTTTGGGGCCCACAAGTTGATTACCGAAACTTGTTTCAGACACATCACTAAACAGGAATGGGAGAAAGATCAAAGCAAACATTTTAATGCTTTAAATAAACACCATGATACTTACCTGTGTGTTTGTCCACATTGTGATGCACACACCATGTCGAGTAGACACATCACAAATGTAGGATTAGTTTGGAGAGTCAAAAACATCGACACTGCAGTGTTGAGCGTGAGCCCCGCCCACTGCAGACACTCCTATATATTCTCCTCCTGTTCGAAACGGCTCAGTACTCTCCGGCAGTCGAATGGAGCACATCCTGCTGTGGAGACAAATAGAGAAGCCGTAAGTCTCGGGGATTAGAAGTGCCCCACCTACTAGGGAATTAGGAGTGTCCCAGTAGGCATAGACTTGCAGTGAAAAAGACGATTTTGTCCTGCAATCAGTGCAAAGCCAGCCTGAAGAGGTCAAGAGACCGAAACGCGTCGCTGGATGGCAGGGCCAGTCATGCCCGTCACTAATTTGGCTGTGAGTGTCTGACGCAGCATGCGCATCTTTCGGGGTCTTCGGGGGGTTCCGGGGTTGGTGTGGGCGTCGCCCGGGCGGGCTGCAGACGGACTGTGCATTCCCCTTCCCCCAATCCTAACCCTAACCCGAATCCTAACCAAGCCTGTGCCTCCAGTCCGTCTGGGTGGCGTCCCATCATTCGTGGGCCTTCTGGGGACTTTGTTGTGGTGTGTGTGTTGTTTGGGGCCCACAAGTTGATTACCGAAACTTGTTTCAGACACATCACTAAACAGGAATGGGAGAAAGATCAAAGCAAACATTTTAATGCTTTAAATAAACACCATGATACTTACCTGTGTGTTTGTCCACATTGTGATGCACACACCATGTCGAGTAGACACATCACAAATGTAGGATTAGTTTGGAGAGTCAAAAACATCGACACTGCAGTGTTGAGCGTGAGCCCCGCCCACTGCAGACCTCCTATATATTCTCCTCCTGTTCGAAACGGCTCAGTACTCTCCGGCAGTCGAATGGAGCACATCCTGCTGTGGAGACAAATAGAGAAGCCGTAAGTCTCGGGGATTAGAAGTGCCCCACCTACTAGGGAATTAGGAGTGTCCCAGTAGGCATAGACTTGCAGTGAAAAAGACGATTTTGTCCTGCAATCAGTGCAAAGCCAGCCTGAAGAGGTCAAGAGACCGAAACGCGTCGCTGGATGGCAGGGCCAGTCATGCCCGTCACTAATTTGGCTGTGAGTGTCTGACGCAGCATGCGCATCTTTCGGGGTCTTCGGGGGGTTCCGGGGTTGGTGTGGGCGTCGCCCGGGCGGGCTGCAGACGGACTGTGCATTCCCCTTCCCCCAATCCTAACCCTAACCCGAATCCTAACCAAGCCTGTGCCTCCAGTCCGTCTGGGTGGCGTCCCATCATTCGTGGGCCTTCTGGGGACTTTGTTGTGGTGTGTGTGTTGTTTGGGGCCCACAAGTTGATTACCGAAACTTGTTTCAGACACATCACTAAACAGGAATGGGAGAAAGATCAAAGCAAACATTTTAATGCTTTAAATAAACACCATGATACTTACCTGTGTGTTTGTCCACATTGTGATGCACACACCATGTCGAGTAGACACATCACAAATGTAGGATTAGTTTGGAGAGTCAAAAACATCGACACTGCAGTGTTGAGCGTGAGCCCCGCCCACTGCAGACCTCCTATATATTCTCCTCCTGTTCGAAACGGCTCAGTACTCTCCGGCAGTCGAATGGAGCACATCCTGCTGTGGAGACAAATAGAGAAGCCGTAAGTCTCGGGGATTAGAAGTGCCCCACCTACTAGGGAATTAGGAGTGTCCCAGTAGGCATAGACTTGCAGTGAAAAAGACGATTTTGTCCTGCAATCAGTGCAAAGCCAGCCTGAAGAGGTCAAGAGACCGAAACGCGTCGCTGGATGGCAGGGCCAGTCATGCCCGTCACTAATTTGGCTGTGAGTGTCTGACGCAGCATGCGCATCTTTCGGGGTCTTCGGGGGGTTCCGGGGTTGGTGTGGGCGTCGCCCGGGCGGGCTGCAGACGGACTGTGCATTCCCCTTCCCCCAATCCTAACCCTAACCCGAATCCTAACCAAGCCTGTGCCTCCAGTCCGTCTGGGTGGCGTCCCATCATTCGTGGGCCTTCTGGGGACTTTGTTGTGGTGTGTGTGTTGTTTGGGGCCCACAAGTTGATTACCGAAACTTGTTTCAGACACATCACTAAACAGGAATGGGAGAAAGATCAAAGCAAACATTTTAATGCTTTAAATAAACACCATGATACTTACCTGTGTGTTTGTCCACATTGTGATGCACACACCATGTCGAGTAGACACATCACAAATGTAGGATTAGTTTGGAGAGTCAAAAACATCGACACTGCAGTGTTGAGCGTGAGCCCCGCCCACTGCAGACCTCCTATATATTCTCCTCCTGTTCGAAACGGCTCAGTACTCTCCGGCAGTCGAATGGAGCACATCCTGCTGTGGAGACAAATAGAGAAGCCGTAAGTCTCGGGGATTAGAAGTGCCCCACCTACTAGGGAATTAGGAGTGTCCCAGTAGGCATAGACTTGCAGTGAAAAAGACGATTTTGTCCTGCAATCAGTGCAAAGCCAGCCTGAAGAGGTCAAGAGACCGAAACGCGTCGCTGGATGGCAGGGCCAGTCATGCCCGTCACTAATTTGGCTGTGAGTGTCTGACGCAGCATGCGCATCTTTCGGGGTCTTCGGGGGGTTCCGGGGTTGGTGTGGGCGTCGCCCGGGCGGGCTGCAGACGGACTGTGCATTCCCCTTCCCCCAATCCTAACCCTAACCCGAATCCTAACCAAGCCTGTGCCTCCAGTCCGTCTGGGTGGCGTCCCATCATTCGTGGGCCTTCTGGGGACTTTGTTGTGGTGTGTGTGTTGTTTGGGGCCCACAAGTTGATTACCGAAACTTGTTTCAGACACATCACTAAACAGGAATGGGAGAAAGATCAAAGCAAACATTTTAATGCTTTAAATAAACACCATGATACTTACCTGTGTGTTTGTCCACATTGTGATGCACACACCATGTCGAGTAGACACATCACAAATGTAGGATTAGTTTGGAGAGTCAAAAACATCGACACTGCAGTGTTGAGCGTGAGCCCCGCCCACTGCAGACCTCCTATATATTCTCCTCCTGTTCGAAACGGCTCAGTACTCTCCGGCAGTCGAATGGAGCACATCCTGCTGTGGAGACAAATAGAGAAGCCGTAAGTCTCGGGGATTAGAAGTGCCCCACCTACTAGGGAATTAGGAGTGTCCCAGTAGGCATAGACTTGCAGTGAAAAAGACGATTTTGTCCTGCAATCAGTGCAAAGCCAGCCTGAAGAGGTCAAGAGACCGAAACGCGTCGCTGGATGGCAGGGCCAGTCATGCCCGTCACTAATTTGGCTGTGAGTGTCTGACGCAGCATGCGCATCTTTCGGGGTCTTCGGGGGGTTCCGGGGTTGGTGTGGGCGTCGCCCGGGCGGGCTGCAGACGGACTGTGCATTCCCCTTCCCCCAATCCTAACCCTAACCCGAATCCTAACCAAGCCTGTGCCTCCAGTCCGTCTGGGTGGCGTCCCATCATTCGTGGGCCTTCTGGGGACTTTGTTGTGGTGTGTGTGTTGTTTGGGGCCCACAAGTTGATTACCGAAACTTGTTTCAGACACATCACTAAACAGGAATGGGAGAAAGATCAAAGCAAACATTTTAATGCTTTAAATAAACACCATGATACTTACCTGTGTGTTTGTCCACATTGTGATGCACACACCATGTCGAGTAGACACATCACAAATGTAGGATTAGTTTGGAGAGTCAAAAACATCGACACTGCAGTGTTGAGCGTGAGCCCCGCCCACTGCAGACCTCCTATATATTCTCCTCCTGTTCGAAACGGCTCAGTACTCTCCGGCAGTCGAATGGAGCACATCCTGCTGTGGAGACAAATAGAGAAGCCGTAAGTCTCGGGGATTAGAAGTGCCCCACCTACTAGGGAATTAGGAGTGTCCCAGTAGGCATAGACTTGCAGTGAAAAAGACGATTTTGTCCTGCAATCAGTGCAAAGCCAGCCTGAAGAGGTCAAGAGACCGAAACGCGTCGCTGGATGGCAGGGCCAGTCATGCCCGTCACTAATTTGGCTGTGAGTGTCTGACGCAGCATGCGCATCTTTCGGGGTCTTCGGGGGGTTCCGGGGTTGGTGTGGGCGTCGCCCGGGCGGGCTGCAGACGGACTGTGCATTCCCCTTCCCCCAATCCTAACCCTAACCCGAATCCTAACCAAGCCTGTGCCTCCAGTCCGTCTGGGTGGCGTCCCATCATTCGTGGGCCTTCTGGGGACTTTGTTGTGGTGTGTGTGTTGTTTGGGGCCCACAAGTTGATTACCGAAACTTGTTTCAGACACATCACTAAACAGGAATGGGAGAAAGATCAAAGCAAACATTTTAATGCTTTAAATAAACACCATGATACTTACCTGTGTGTTTGTCCACATTGTGATGCACACACCATGTCGAGTAGACACATCACAAATGTAGGATTAGTTTGGAGAGTCAAAAACATCGACACTGCAGTGTTGAGCGTGAGCCCCGCCCACTGCAGACCTCCTATATATTCTCCTCCTGTTCGAAACGGCTCAGTACTCTCCGGCAGTCGAATGGAGCACATCCTGCTGTGGAGACAAATAGAGAAGCCGTAAGTCTCGGGGATTAGAAGTGCCCCACCTACTAGGGAATTAGGAGTGTCCCAGTAGGCATAGACTTGCAGTGAAAAAGACGATTTTGTCCTGCAATCAGTGCAAAGCCAGCCTGAAGAGGTCAAGAGACCGAAACGCGTCGCTGGATGGCAGGGCCAGTCATGCCCGTCACTAATTTGGCTGTGAGTGTCTGACGCAGCATGCGCATCTTTCGGGGTCTTCGGGGGGTTCCGGGGTTGGTGTGGGCGTCGCCCGGGCGGGCTGCAGACGGACTGTGCATTCCCCTTCCCCCAATCCTAACCCTAACCCGAATCCTAACCAAGCCTGTGCCTCCAGTCCGTCTGGGTGGCGTCCCATCATTCGTGGGCCTTCTGGGGACTTTGTTGTGGTGTGTGTGTTGTTTGGGGCCCACAAGTTGATTACCGAAACTTGTTTCAGACACATCACTAAACAGGAATGGGAGAAAGATCAAAGCAAACATTTTAATGCTTTAAATAAACACCATGATACTTACCTGTGTGTTTGTCCACATTGTGATGCACACACCATGTCGAGTAGACACATCACAAATGTAGGATTAGTTTGGAGAGTCAAAAACATCGACACTGCAGTGTTGAGCGTGAGCCCCGCCCACTGCAGACCTCCTATATATTCTCCTCCTGTTCGAAACGGCTCAGTACTCTCCGGCAGTCGAATGGAGCACATCCTGCTGTGGAGACAAATAGAGAAGCCGTAAGTCTCGGGGATTAGAAGTGCCCCACCTACTAGGGAATTAGGAGTGTCCCAGTAGGCATAGACTTGCAGTGAAAAAGACGATTTTGTCCTGCAATCAGTGCAAAGCCAGCCTGAAGAGGTCAAGAGACCGAAACGCGTCGCTGGATGGCAGGGCCAGTCATGCCCGTCACTAATTTGGCTGTGAGTGTCTGACGCAGCATGCGCATCTTTCGGGGTCTTCGGGGGGTTCCGGGGTTGGTGTGGGCGTCGCCCGGGCGGGCTGCAGACGGACTGTGCATTCCCCTTCCCCCAATCCTAACCCTAACCCGAATCCTAACCAAGCCTGTGCCTCCAGTCCGTCTGGGTGGCGTCCCATCATTCGTGGGCCTTCTGGGGACTTTGTTGTGGTGTGTGTGTTGTTTGGGGCCCACAAGTTGATTACCGAAACTTGTTTCAGACACATCACTAAACAGGAATGGGAGAAAGATCAAAGCAAACATTTTAATGCTTTAAATAAACACCATGATACTTACCTGTGTGTTTGTCCACATTGTGATGCACACACCATGTCGAGTAGACACATCACAAATGTAGGATTAGTTTGGAGAGTCAAAAACATCGACACTGCAGTGTTGAGCGTGAGCCCCGCCCACTGCAGACCTCCTATATATTCTCCTCCTGTTCGAAACGGCTCAGTACTCTCCGGCAGTCGAATGGAGCACATCCTGCTGTGGAGACAAATAGAGAAGCCGTAAGTCTCGGGGATTAGAAGTGCCCCACCTACTAGGGAATTAGGAGTGTCCCAGTAGGCATAGACTTGCAGTGAAAAAGACGATTTTGTCCTGCAATCAGTGCAAAGCCAGCCTGAAGAGGTCAAGAGACCGAAACGCGTCGCTGGATGGCAGGGCCAGTCATGCCCGTCACTAATTTGGCTGTGAGTGTCTGACGCAGCATGCGCATCTTTCGGGGTCTTCGGGGGGTTCCGGGGTTGGTGTGGGCGTCGCCCGGGCGGGCTGCAGACGGACTGTGCATTCCCCTTCCCCCAATCCTAACCCTAACCCGAATCCTAACCAAGCCTGTGCCTCCAGTCCGTCTGGGTGGCGTCCCATCATTCGTGGGCCTTCTGGGGACTTTGTTGTGGTGTGTGTGTTGTTTGGGGCCCACAAGTTGATTACCGAAACTTGTTTCAGACACATCACTAAACAGGAATGGGAGAAAGATCAAAGCAAACATTTTAATGCTTTAAATAAACACCATGATACTTACCTGTGTGTTTGTCCACATTGTGATGCACACACCATGTCGAGTAGACACATCACAAATGTAGGATTAGTTTGGAGAGTCAAAAACATCGACACTGCAGTGTTGAGCGTGAGCCCCGCCCACTGCAGACCTCCTATATATTCTCCTCCTGTTCGAAACGGCTCAGTACTCTCCGGCAGTCGAATGGAGCACATCCTGCTGTGGAGACAAATAGAGAAGCCGTAAGTCTCGGGGATTAGAAGTGCCCCACCTACTAGGGAATTAGGAGTGTCCCAGTAGGCATAGACTTGCAGTGAAAAAGACGATTTTGTCCTGCAATCAGTGCAAAGCCAGCCTGAAGAGGTCAAGAGACCGAAACGCGTCGCTGGATGGCAGGGCCAGTCATGCCCGTCACTAATTTGGCTGTGAGTGTCTGACGCAGCATGCGCATCTTTCGGGGTCTTCGGGGGGTTCCGGGGTTGGTGTGGGCGTCGCCCGGGCGGGCTGCAGACGGACTGTGCATTCCCCTTCCCCCAATCCTAACCCTAACCCGAATCCTAACCAAGCCTGTGCCTCCAGTCCGTCTGGGTGGCGTCCCATCATTCGTGGGCCTTCTGGGGACTTTGTTGTGGTGTGTGTGTTGTTTGGGGCCCACAAGTTGATTACCGAAACTTGTTTCAGACACATCACTAAACAGGAATGGGAGAAAGATCAAAGCAAACATTTTAATGCTTTAAATAAACACCATGATACTTACCTGTGTGTTTGTCCACATTGTGATGCACACACCATGTCGAGTAGACACATCACAAATGTAGGATTAGTTTGGAGAGTCAAAAACATCGACACTGCAGTGTTGAGCGTGAGCCCCGCCCACTGCAGACCTCCTATATATTCTCCTCCTGTTCGAAACGGCTCAGTACTCTCCGGCAGTCGAATGGAGCACATCCTGCTGTGGAGACAAATAGAGAAGCCGTAAGTCTCGGGGATTAGAAGTGCCCCACCTACTAGGGAATTAGGAGTGTCCCAGTAGGCATAGACTTGCAGTGAAAAAGACGATTTTGTCCTGCAATCAGTGCAAAGCCAGCCTGAAGAGGTCAAGAGACCGAAACGCGTCGCTGGATGGCAGGGCCAGTCATGCCCGTCACTAATTTGGCTGTGAGTGTCTGACGCAGCATGCGCATCTTTCGGGGTCTTCGGGGGGTTCCGGGGTTGGTGTGGGCGTCGCCCGGGCGGGCTGCAGACGGACTGTGCATTCCCCTTCCCCCAATCCTAACCCTAACCCGAATCCTAACCAAGCCTGTGCCTCCAGTCCGTCTGGGTGGCGTCCCATCATTCGTGGGCCTTCTGGGGACTTTGTTGTGGTGTGTGTGTTGTTTGGGGCCCACAAGTTGATTACCGAAACTTGTTTCAGACACATCACTAAACAGGAATGGGAGAAAGATCAAAGCAAACATTTTAATGCTTTAAATAAACACCATGATACTTACCTGTGTGTTTGTCCACATTGTGATGCACACACCATGTCGAGTAGACACATCACAAATGTAGGATTAGTTTGGAGAGTCAAAAACATCGACACTGCAGTGTTGAGCGTGAGCCCCGCCCACTGCAGACCTCCTATATATTCTCCTCCTGTTCGAAACGGCTCAGTACTCTCCGGCAGTCGAATGGAGCACATCCTGCTGTGGAGACAAATAGAGAAGCCGTAAGTCTCGGGGATTAGAAGTGCCCCACCTACTAGGGAATTAGGAGTGTCCCAGTAGGCATAGACTTGCAGTGAAAAAGACGATTTTGTCCTGCAATCAGTGCAAAGCCAGCCTGAAGAGGTCAAGAGACCGAAACGCGTCGCTGGATGGCAGGGCCAGTCATGCCCGTCACTAATTTGGCTGTGAGTGTCTGACGCAGCATGCGCATCTTTCGGGGTCTTCGGGGGGTTCCGGGGTTGGTGTGGGCGTCGCCCGGGCGGGCTGCAGACGGACTGTGCATTCCCCTTCCCCCAATCCTAACCCTAACCCGAATCCTAACCAAGCCTGTGCCTCCAGTCCGTCTGGGTGGCGTCCCATCATTCGTGGGCCTTCTGGGGACTTTGTTGTGGTGTGTGTGTTGTTTGGGGCCCACAAGTTGATTACCGAAACTTGTTTCAGACACATCACTAAACAGGAATGGGAGAAAGATCAAAGCAAACATTTTAATGCTTTAAATAAACACCATGATACTTACCTGTGTGTTTGTCCACATTGTGATGCACACACCATGTCGAGTAGACACATCACAAATGTAGGATTAGTTTGGAGAGTCAAAAACATCGACACTGCAGTGTTGAGCGTGAGCCCCGCCCACTGCAGACCTCCTATATATTCTCCTCCTGTTCGAAACGGCTCAGTACTCTCCGGCAGTCGAATGGAGCACATCCTGCTGTGGAGACAAATAGAGAAGCCGTAAGTCTCGGGGATTAGAAGTGCCCCACCTACTAGGGAATTAGGAGTGTCCCAGTAGGCATAGACTTGCAGTGAAAAAGACGATTTTGTCCTGCAATCAGTGCAAAGCCAGCCTGAAGAGGTCAAGAGACCGAAACGCGTCGCTGGATGGCAGGGCCAGTCATGCCCGTCACTAATTTGGCTGTGAGTGTCTGACGCAGCATGCGCATCTTTCGGGGTCTTCGGGGGGTTCCGGGGTTGGTGTGGGCGTCGCCCGGGCGGGCTGCAGACGGACTGTGCATTCCCCTTCCCCCAATCCTAACCCTAACCCGAATCCTAACCAAGCCTGTGCCTCCAGTCCGTCTGGGTGGCGTCCCATCATTCGTGGGCCTTCTGGGGACTTTGTTGTGGTGTGTGTGTTGTTTGGGGCCCACAAGTTGATTACCGAAACTTGTTTCAGACACATCACTAAACAGGAATGGGAGAAAGATCAAAGCAAACATTTTAATGCTTTAAATAAACACCATGATACTTACCTGTGTGTTTGTCCACATTGTGATGCACACACCATGTCGAGTAGACACATCACAAATGTAGGATTAGTTTGGAGAGTCAAAAACATCGACACTGCAGTGTTGAGCGTGAGCCCCGCCCACTGCAGACCTCCTATATATTCTCCTCCTGTTCGAAACGGCTCAGTACTCTCCGGCAGTCGAATGGAGCACATCCTGCTGTGGAGACAAATAGAGAAGCCGTAAGTCTCGGGGATTAGAAGTGCCCCACCTACTAGGGAATTAGGAGTGTCCCAGTAGGCATAGACTTGCAGTGAAAAAGACGATTTTGTCCTGCAATCAGTGCAAAGCCAGCCTGAAGAGGTCAAGAGACCGAAACGCGTCGCTGGATGGCAGGGCCAGTCATGCCCGTCACTAATTTGGCTGTGAGTGTCTGACGCAGCATGCGCATCTTTCGGGGTCTTCGGGGGGTTCCGGGGTTGGTGTGGGCGTCGCCCGGGCGGGCTGCAGACGGACTGTGCATTCCCCTTCCCCCAATCCTAACCCTAACCCGAATCCTAACCAAGCCTGTGCCTCCAGTCCGTCTGGGTGGCGTCCCATCATTCGTGGGCCTTCTGGGGACTTTGTTGTGGTGTGTGTGTTGTTTGGGGCCCACAAGTTGATTACCGAAACTTGTTTCAGACACATCACTAAACAGGAATGGGAGAAAGATCAAAGCAAACATTTTAATGCTTTAAATAAACACCATGATACTTACCTGTGTGTTTGTCCACATTGTGATGCACACACCATGTCGAGTAGACACATCACAAATGTAGGATTAGTTTGGAGAGTCAAAAACATCGACACTGCAGTGTTGAGCGTGAGCCCCGCCCACTGCAGACCTCCTATATATTCTCCTCCTGTTCGAAACGGCTCAGTACTCTCCGGCAGTCGAATGGAGCACATCCTGCTGTGGAGACAAATAGAGAAGCCGTAAGTCTCGGGGATTAGAAGTGCCCCACCTACTAGGGAATTAGGAGTGTCCCAGTAGGCATAGACTTGCAGTGAAAAAGACGATTTTGTCCTGCAATCAGTGCAAAGCCAGCCTGAAGAGGTCAAGAGACCGAAACGCGTCGCTGGATGGCAGGGCCAGTCATGCCCGTCACTAATTTGGCTGTGAGTGTCTGACGCAGCATGCGCATCTTTCGGGGTCTTCGGGGGGTTCCGGGGTTGGTGTGGGCGTCGCCCGGGCGGGCTGCAGACGGACTGTGCATTCCCCTTCCCCCAATCCTAACCCTAACCCGAATCCTAACCAAGCCTGTGCCTCCAGTCCGTCTGGGTGGCGTCCCATCATTCGTGGGCCTTCTGGGGACTTTGTTGTGGTGTGTGTTGTTTGGGGCCCACAAGTTGATTACCGAAACTTGTTTCAGACACATCACTAAACAGGAATGGGAGAAAGATCAAAGCAAACATTTTAATGCTTTAAATAAACACCATGATACTTACCTGTGTGTTTGTCCACATTGTGATGCACACACCATGTCGAGTAGACACATCACAAATGTAGGATTAGTTTGGAGAGTCAAAAACATCGACACTGCAGTGTTGAGCGTGAGCCCCGCCCACTGCAGACCTCCTATATATTCTCCTCCTGTTCGAAACGGCTCAGTACTCTCCGGCAGTCGAATGGAGCACATCCTGCTGTGGAGACAAATAGAGAAGCCGTAAGTCTCGGGGATTAGAAGTGCCCCACCTACTAGGGAATTAGGAGTGTCCCAGTAGGCATAGACTTGCAGTGAAAAAGACGATTTTGTCCTGCAATCAGTGCAAAGCCAGCCTGAAGAGGTCAAGAGACCGAAACGCGTCGCTGGATGGCAGGGCCAGTCATGCCCGTCACTAATTTGGCTGTGAGTGTCTGACGCAGCATGCGCATCTTTCGGGGTCTTCGGGGGGTTCCGGGGTTGGTGTGGGCGTCGCCCGGGCGGGCTGCAGACGGACTGTGCATTCCCCTTCCCCCAATCCTAACCCTAACCCGAATCCTAACCAAGCCTGTGCCTCCAGTCCGTCTGGGTGGCGTCCCATCATTCGTGGGCCTTCTGGGGACTTTGTTGTGGTGTGTGTGTTGTTTGGGGCCCACAAGTTGATTACCGAAACTTGTTTCAGACACATCACTAAACAGGAATGGGAGAAAGATCAAAGCAAACATTTTAATGCTTTAAATAAACACCATGATACTTACCTGTGTGTTTGTCCACATTGTGATGCACACACCATGTCGAGTAGACACATCACAAATGTAGGATTAGTTTGGAGAGTCAAAAACATCGACACTGCAGTGTTGAGCGTGAGCCCCGCCCACTGCAGACCTCCTATATATTCTCCTCCTGTTCGAAACGGCTCAGTACTCTCCGGCAGTCGAATGGAGCACATCCTGCTGTGGAGACAAATAGAGAAGCCGTAAGTCTCGGGGATTAGAAGTGCCCCACCTACTAGGGAATTAGGAGTGTCCCAGTAGGCATAGACTTGCAGTGAAAAAGACGATTTTGTCCTGCAATCAGTGCAAAGCCAGCCTGAAGAGGTCAAGAGACCGAAACGCGTCGCTGGATGGCAGGGCCAGTCATGCCCGTCACTAATTTGGCTGTGAGTGTCTGACGCAGCATGCGCATCTTTCGGGGTCTTCGGGGGGTTCCGGGGTTGGTGTGGGCGTCGCCCGGGCGGGCTGCAGACGGACTGTGCATTCCCCTTCCCCCAATCCTAACCCTAACCCGAATCCTAACCAAGCCTGTGCCTCCAGTCCGTCTGGGTGGCGTCCCATCATTCGTGGGCCTTCTGGGGACTTTGTTGTGGTGTGTGTGTTGTTTGGGGCCCACAAGTTGATTACCGAAACTTGTTTCAGACACATCACTAAACAGGAATGGGAGAAAGATCAAAGCAAACATTTTAATGCTTTAAATAAACACCATGATACTTACCTGTGTGTTTGTCCACATTGTGATGCACACACCATGTCGAGTAGACACATCACAAATGTAGGATTAGTTTGGAGAGTCAAAAACATCGACACTGCAGTGTTGAGCGTGAGCCCCGCCCACTGCAGACCTCCTATATATTCTCCTCCTGTTCGAAACGGCTCAGTACTCTCCGGCAGTCGAATGGAGCACATCCTGCTGTGGAGACAAATAGAGAAGCCGTAAGTCTCGGGGATTAGAAGTGCCCCACCTACTAGGGAATTAGGAGTGTCCCAGTAGGCATAGACTTGCAGTGAAAAAGACGATTTTGTCCTGCAATCAGTGCAAAGCCAGCCTGAAGAGGTCAAGAGACCGAAACGCGTCGCTGGATGGCAGGGCCAGTCATGCCCGTCACTAATTTGGCTGTGAGTGTCTGACGCAGCATGCGCATCTTTCGGGGTCTTCGGGGGGTTCCGGGGTTGGTGTGGGCGTCGCCCGGGCGGGCTGCAGACGGACTGTGCATTCCCCTTCCCCCAATCCTAACCCTAACCCGAATCCTAACCAAGCCTGTGCCTCCAGTCCGTCTGGGTGGCGTCCCATCATTCGTGGGCCTTCTGGGGACTTTGTTGTGGTGTGTGTGTTGTTTGGGGCCCACAAGTTGATTACCGAAACTTGTTTCAGACACATCACTAAACAGGAATGGGAGAAAGATCAAAGCAAACATTTTAATGCTTTAAATAAACACCATGATACTTACCTGTGTGTTTGTCCACATTGTGATGCACACACCATGTCGAGTAGACACATCACAAATGTAGGATTAGTTTGGAGAGTCAAAAACATCGACACTGCAGTGTTGAGCGTGAGCCCCGCCCACTGCAGACCTCCTATATATTCTCCTCCTGTTCGAAACGGCTCAGTACTCTCCGGCAGTCGAATGGAGCACATCCTGCTGTGGAGACAAATAGAGAAGCCGTAAGTCTCGGGGATTAGAAGTGCCCCACCTACTAGGGAATTAGGAGTGTCCCAGTAGGCATAGACTTGCAGTGAAAAAGACGATTTTGTCCTGCAATCAGTGCAAAGCCAGCCTGAAGAGGTCAAGAGACCGAAACGCGTCGCTGGATGGCAGGGCCAGTCATGCCCGTCACTAATTTGGCTGTGAGTGTCTGACGCAGCATGCGCATCTTTCGGGGTCTTCGGGGGGTTCCGGGGTTGGTGTGGGCGTCGCCCGGGCGGGCTGCAGACGGACTGTGCATTCCCCTTCCCCCAATCCTAACCCTAACCCGAATCCTAACCAAGCCTGTGCCTCCAGTCCGTCTGGGTGGCGTCCCATCATTCGTGGGCCTTCTGGGGACTTTGTTGTGGTGTGTGTGTTGTTTGGGGCCCACAAGTTGATTACCGAAACTTGTTTCAGACACATCACTAAACAGGAATGGGAGAAAGATCAAAGCAAACATTTTAATGCTTTAAATAAACACCATGATACTTACCTGTGTGTTTGTCCACATTGTGATGCACACACCATGTCGAGTAGACACATCACAAATGTAGGATTAGTTTGGAGAGTCAAAAACATCGACACTGCAGTGTTGAGCGTGAGCCCCGCCCACTGCAGACCTCCTATATATTCTCCTCCTGTTCGAAACGGCTCAGTACTCTCCGGCAGTCGAATGGAGCACATCCTGCTGTGGAGACAAATAGAGAAGCCGTAAGTCTCGGGGATTAGAAGTGCCCCACCTACTAGGGAATTAGGAGTGTCCCAGTAGGCATAGACTTGCAGTGAAAAAGACGATTTTGTCCTGCAATCAGTGCAAAGCCAGCCTGAAGAGGTCAAGAGACCGAAACGCGTCGCTGGATGGCAGGGCCAGTCATGCCCGTCACTAATTTGGCTGTGAGTGTCTGACGCAGCATGCGCATCTTTCGGGGTCTTCGGGGGGTTCCGGGGTTGGTGTGGGCGTCGCCCGGGCGGGCTGCAGACGGACTGTGCATTCCCCTTCCCCCAATCCTAACCCTAACCCGAATCCTAACCAAGCCTGTGCCTCCAGTCCGTCTGGGTGGCGTCCCATCATTCGTGGGCCTTCTGGGGACTTTGTTGTGGTGTGTGTGTTGTTTGGGGCCCACAAGTTGATTACCGAAACTTGTTTCAGACACATCACTAAACAGGAATGGGAGAAAGATCAAAGCAAACATTTTAATGCTTTAAATAAACACCATGATACTTACCTGTGTGTTTGTCCACATTGTGATGCACACACCATGTCGAGTAGACACATCACAAATGTAGGATTAGTTTGGAGAGTCAAAAACATCGACACTGCAGTGTTGAGCGTGAGCCCCGCCCACTGCAGACCTCCTATATATTCTCCTCCTGTTCGAAACGGCTCAGTACTCTCCGGCAGTCGAATGGAGCACATCCTGCTGTGGAGACAAATAGAGAAGCCGTAAGTCTCGGGGATTAGAAGTGCCCCACCTACTAGGGAATTAGGAGTGTCCCAGTAGGCATAGACTTGCAGTGAAAAAGACGATTTTGTCCTGCAATCAGTGCAAAGCCAGCCTGAAGAGGTCAAGAGACCGAAACGCGTCGCTGGATGGCAGGGCCAGTCATGCCCGTCACTAATTTGGCTGTGAGTGTCTGACGCAGCATGCGCATCTTTCGGGGTCTTCGGGGGGTTCCGGGGTTGGTGTGGGCGTCGCCCGGGCGGGCTGCAGACGGACTGTGCATTCCCCTTCCCCCAATCCTAACCCTAACCCGAATCCTAACCAAGCCTGTGCCTCCAGTCCGTCTGGGTGGCGTCCCATCATTCGTGGGCCTTCTGGGGACTTTGTTGTGGTGTGTGTGTTGTTTGGGGCCCACAAGTTGATTACCGAAACTTGTTTCAGACACATCACTAAACAGGAATGGGAGAAAGATCAAAGCAAACATTTTAATGCTTTAAATAAACACCATGATACTTACCTGTGTGTTTGTCCACATTGTGATGCACACACCATGTCGAGTAGACACATCACAAATGTAGGATTAGTTTGGAGAGTCAAAAACATCGACACTGCAGTGTTGAGCGTGAGCCCCGCCCACTGCAGACCTCCTATATATTCTCCTCCTGTTCGAAACGGCTCAGTACTCTCCGGCAGTCGAATGGAGCACATCCTGCTGTGGAGACAAATAGAGAAGCCGTAAGTCTCGGGGATTAGAAGTGCCCCACCTACTAGGGAATTAGGAGTGTCCCAGTAGGCATAGACTTGCAGTGAAAAAGACGATTTTGTCCTGCAATCAGTGCAAAGCCAGCCTGAAGAGGTCAAGAGACCGAAACGCGTCGCTGGATGGCAGGGCCAGTCATGCCCGTCACTAATTTGGCTGTGAGTGTCTGACGCAGCATGCGCATCTTTCGGGGTCTTCGGGGGGTTCCGGGGTTGGTGTGGGCGTCGCCCGGGCGGGCTGCAGACGGACTGTGCATTCCCCTTCCCCCAATCCTAACCCTAACCCGAATCCTAACCAAGCCTGTGCCTCCAGTCCGTCTGGGTGGCGTCCCATCATTCGTGGGCCTTCTGGGGACTTTGTTGTGGTGTGTGTGTTGTTTGGGGCCCACAAGTTGATTACCGAAACTTGTTTCAGACACATCACTAAACAGGAATGGGAGAAAGATCAAAGCAAACATTTTAATGCTTTAAATAAACACCATGATACTTACCTGTGTGTTTGTCCACATTGTGATGCACACACCATGTCGAGTAGACACATCACAAATGTAGGATTAGTTTGGAGAGTCAAAAACATCGACACTGCAGTGTTGAGCGTGAGCCCCGCCCACTGCAGACCTCCTATATATTCTCCTCCTGTTCGAAACGGCTCAGTACTCTCCGGCAGTCGAATGGAGCACATCCTGCTGTGGAGACAAATAGAGAAGCCGTAAGTCTCGGGGATTAGAAGTGCCCCACCTACTAGGGAATTAGGAGTGTCCCAGTAGGCATAGACTTGCAGTGAAAAAGACGATTTTGTCCTGCAATCAGTGCAAAGCCAGCCTGAAGAGGTCAAGAGACCGAAACGCGTCGCTGGATGGCAGGGCCAGTCATGCCCGTCACTAATTTGGCTGTGAGTGTCTGACGCAGCATGCGCATCTTTCGGGGTCTTCGGGGGGTTCCGGGGTTGGTGTGGGCGTCGCCCGGGCGGGCTGCAGACGGACTGTGCATTCCCCTTCCCCCAATCCTAACCCTAACCCGAATCCTAACCAAGCCTGTGCCTCCAGTCCGTCTGGGTGGCGTCCCATCATTCGTGGGCCTTCTGGGGACTTTGTTGTGGTGTGTGTGTTGTTTGGGGCCCACAAGTTGATTACCGAAACTTGTTTCAGACACATCACTAAACAGGAATGGGAGAAAGATCAAAGCAAACATTTTAATGCTTTAAATAAACACCATGATACTTACCTGTGTGTTTGTCCACATTGTGATGCACACACCATGTCGAGTAGACACATCACAAATGTAGGATTAGTTTGGAGAGTCAAAAACATCGACACTGCAGTGTTGAGCGTGAGCCCCGCCCACTGCAGACCTCCTATATATTCTCCTCCTGTTCGAAACGGCTCAGTACTCTCCGGCAGTCGAATGGAGCACATCCTGCTGTGGAGACAAATAGAGAAGCCGTAAGTCTCGGGGATTAGAAGTGCCCCACCTACTAGGGAATTAGGAGTGTCCCAGTAGGCATAGACTTGCAGTGAAAAAGACGATTTTGTCCTGCAATCAGTGCAAAGCCAGCCTGAAGAGGTCAAGAGACCGAAACGCGTCGCTGGATGGCAGGGCCAGTCATGCCCGTCACTAATTTGGCTGTGAGTGTCTGACGCAGCATGCGCATCTTTCGGGGTCTTCGGGGGGTTCCGGGGTTGGTGTGGGCGTCGCCCGGGCGGGCTGCAGACGGACTGTGCATTCCCCTTCCCCCAATCCTAACCCTAACCCGAATCCTAACCAAGCCTGTGCCTCCAGTCCGTCTGGGTGGCGTCCCATCATTCGTGGGCCTTCTGGGGACTTTGTTGTGGTGTGTGTGTTGTTTGGGGCCCACAAGTTGATTACCGAAACTTGTTTCAGACACATCACTAAACAGGAATGGGAGAAAGATCAAAGCAAACATTTTAATGCTTTAAATAAACACCATGATACTTACCTGTGTGTTTGTCCACATTGTGATGCACACACCATGTCGAGTAGACACATCACAAATGTAGGATTAGTTTGGAGAGTCAAAAACATCGACACTGCAGTGTTGAGCGTGAGCCCCGCCCACTGCAGACCTCCTATATATTCTCCTCCTGTTCGAAACGGCTCAGTACTCTCCGGCAGTCGAATGGAGCACATCCTGCTGTGGAGACAAATAGAGAAGCCGTAAGTCTCGGGGATTAGAAGTGCCCCACCTACTAGGGAATTAGGAGTGTCCCAGTAGGCATAGACTTGCAGTGAAAAAGACGATTTTGTCCTGCAATCAGTGCAAAGCCAGCCTGAAGAGGTCAAGAGACCGAAACGCGTCGCTGGATGGCAGGGCCAGTCATGCCCGTCACTAATTTGGCTGTGAGTGTCTGACGCAGCATGCGCATCTTTCGGGGTCTTCGGGGGGTTCCGGGGTTGGTGTGGGCGTCGCCCGGGCGGGCTGCAGACGGACTGTGCATTCCCCTTCCCCCAATCCTAACCCTAACCCGAATCCTAACCAAGCCTGTGCCTCCAGTCCGTCTGGGTGGCGTCCCATCATTCGTGGGCCTTCTGGGGACTTTGTTGTGGTGTGTGTGTTGTTTGGGGCCCACAAGTTGATTACCGAAACTTGTTTCAGACACATCACTAAACAGGAATGGGAGAAAGATCAAAGCAAACATTTTAATGCTTTAAATAAACACCATGATACTTACCTGTGTGTTTGTCCACATTGTGATGCACACACCATGTCGAGTAGACACATCACAAATGTAGGATTAGTTTGGAGAGTCAAAAACATCGACACTGCAGTGTTGAGCGTGAGCCCCGCCCACTGCAGACCTCCTATATATTCTCCTCCTGTTCGAAACGGCTCAGTACTCTCCGGCAGTCGAATGGAGCACATCCTGCTGTGGAGACAAATAGAGAAGCCGTAAGTCTCGGGGATTAGAAGTGCCCCACCTACTAGGGAATTAGGAGTGTCCCAGTAGGCATAGACTTGCAGTGAAAAAGACGATTTTGTCCTGCAATCAGTGCAAAGCCAGCCTGAAGAGGTCAAGAGACCGAAACGCGTCGCTGGATGGCAGGGCCAGTCATGCCCGTCACTAATTTGGCTGTGAGTGTCTGACGCAGCATGCGCATCTTTCGGGGTCTTCGGGGGGTTCCGGGGTTGGTGTGGGCGTCGCCCGGGCGGGCTGCAGACGGACTGTGCATTCCCCTTCCCCCAATCCTAACCCTAACCCGAATCCTAACCAAGCCTGTGCCTCCAGTCCGTCTGGGTGGCGTCCCATCATTCGTGGGCCTTCTGGGGACTTTGTTGTGGTGTGTGTGTTGTTTGGGGCCCACAAGTTGATTACCGAAACTTGTTTCAGACACATCACTAAACAGGAATGGGAGAAAGATCAAAGCAAACATTTTAATGCTTTAAATAAACACCATGATACTTACCTGTGTGTTTGTCCACATTGTGATGCACACACCATGTCGAGTAGACACATCACAAATGTAGGATTAGTTTGGAGAGTCAAAAACATCGACACTGCAGTGTTGAGCGTGAGCCCCGCCCACTGCAGACCTCCTATATATTCTCCTCCTGTTCGAAACGGCTCAGTACTCTCCGGCAGTCGAATGGAGCACATCCTGCTGTGGAGACAAATAGAGAAGCCGTAAGTCTCGGGGATTAGAAGTGCCCCACCTACTAGGGAATTAGGAGTGTCCCAGTAGGCATAGACTTGCAGTGAAAAAGACGATTTTGTCAGTGCAAAGCCAGCCTGAAGAGGGTCAAGAGACCGAAACGCAGTCGCTGGATGCAGGGCCAGTCATGCCCTGTCACTAATTTGGCTGTGAGTGTCTGACGCAGCATGCGCATCTTTCGGGGTCTTCGGGGGGTTCCGGGGTTGGTGTGGGCGTCGCCCGGGCGGGCTGCAGACGGACTGTGCATTCCCCTTCCCCCAATCCCTAACCCTAACCCGAATCCTAACCAAGCCTGTGCCTCCAGTCCGTCTGGGTGGCGTCCCATCATTCGTGGGCCTTCTGGGGACTTTGTTGTGGTGTGTGTGTTGTTTGGGGCCCACAAGTTGATTACCGAAACTTGTTTCAGACACATCACTAAACAGGAATGGGAGAAAGATCAAAAGCAAACATTTAATGCTTTAAATAAACACCATGATACTTACCTGTGTGTTTGTCCACATTGTGATGGCACACACCATGTCGAGTAGACACATCACAAATGTAGGATTAGTTTGGAGAGTCAAAAACATCGACACTGCAGTGTTGAGCGTGAGCCCCGCCCACTGCAGACCTCCTATATATTCTCCTCCTGTTCGAAACGGCTCAGTACTCTCCGGCAGTCGAATGGAGCACATCCTGCTGTGGAGACAAATAGAGAAGCCGTAAGTCTCGGGGATTAGAAGTGCCCCACCTACTAGGGAATTAGGAGTGTCCCAGTAGGCATAGACTTGCAGTGAAAAAGACGATTTTGTCCTGCAATCAGTGCAAAGCCAGCCTGAAGAGGTCAAGAGACCGAAACGCGTCGCTGGATGGCAGGGCCAGTCATGCCCGTCACTAATTTGGCTGTGAGTGTCTGACGCAGCATGCGCATCTTTCGGGGTCTTCGGGGGGTTCCGGGGTTGTGTGGGCGTCGCCCGGGCGGGCTGCAGACGGACTGTGCATTCCCCTTCCCCAATCCTAACCCTAACCGAATCCTAACCAAGCCTGTGCCTCCAGTCCGTCTGGGTGGCGTCCCATCATTCGCGTGGGCCTTCTGGGGACTTTGTTGTGGTGTGTGTGTTGTTTGGGGCCCACAAGTTGATCACCGAAACTTGTTTCAGACACATCACTAAACAGGAATGGGAGAAAGATCAAAGCAAACATTTTAATGCTTTAAATAAACACCATGATACTTACCTGTGTGTTTGTCCACATTGTGATGCACACACCATGTCGAGTAGACACATCACAAATGTAGGATTAGTTTGGAGAGTCAAAAACATCGACACTGCAGTGTTGAGCGTGAGCCCCGCCCACTGCAGGCCTCCTATATATTCTCCTCCTGTTCGAAACGGCTCAGTACTCTCCGGCAGTCGAATGGAGCACATCCTGCTGTGGAGACAAATAGAGAAGCCGTAAGTCTCGGGGATTAGAAGTGCCCCACCTACTAGGGAATTAGGAGTGTCCCAGTAGGCATAGACTTGCAGTGAAAAAGACGATTTTGTCCTGCAATCAGTGCAAAGCCAGCCTGAAGAGGTCAAGAGACCGAAACGCGTCGCTGGATGGCAGGGCCAGTCATGCCCGTCACTAATTTGGCTGTGAGTGTCTGACGCAGCATGCGCATCTTTCAGGGTCTTCGGGGGGTTCCGGGGTTGGTGTGGGCGTCGCCCGGGCGGGCTGCAGACGGACTGTGCATTCCCCTTCCCCCAATCCTAACCCTAACCCGAATCCTAACCAAGCCTGTGCCTCCAGTCCGTCTGGGTGGCGTCCCATCATTCGTGGGCCTTCTGGGGACTTTGTTGTGGTGTGTGTGTTGTTTGGGGCCCACAAGTTGATCACCGAAACTTGTTTCAGACACATCACTAAACAGGAATGGGAGAAAGATCAAAGCAAACATTTTAATGCTTTAAATAAACACCATGATACTTACCTGTGTGTTTGTCCACATTGTGATGCACACACCATGTCGAGTAGACACATCACAAATGTAGGATTAGTTTGGAGAGTCAAAAACATCGACACTGCAGTGTTGAGCGTGAGCCCCGCCCACTGCAGGCCTCCTATATATTCTCCTCCTGTTCGAAACGGCTCAGTACTCTCCGGCAGTCGAATGGAGCACATCCTGCTGTGGAGACAAATAGAGAAGCCGTAAGTCTCGGGGATTAGAAGTGCCCCACCTACTAGGGAATTAGGAGTGTCCCAGTAGGCATAGACTTGCAGTGAAAAAGACGATTTTGTCCTGCAATCAGTGCAAAGCCAGCCTGAAGAGGTCAAGAGACCGAAACGCGTCGCTGGATGGCAGGGCCAGTCATGCCCGTCACTAATTTGGCTGTGAGTGTCTGACGCAGCATGCGCATCTTTCAGGGTCTTCGGGGGGTTCCGGGGTTGGTGTGGGCGTCGCCCGGGCGGGCTGCAGACGGACTGTGCATTCCCCTTCCCCCAATCCTAACCCTAACCCGAATCCTAACCAAGCCTGTGCCTCCAGTCCGTCTGGGTGGCGTCCCATCATTCGTGGGCCTTCTGGGGACTTTGTTGTGGTGTGTGTGTTGTTTGGGGCCCACAAGTTGATCACCGAAACTTGTTTCAGACACATCACTAAACAGGAATGGGAGAAAGATCAAAGCAAACATTTTAATGCTTTAAATAAACACCATGATACTTACCTGTGTGTTTGTCCACATTGTGATGCACACACCATGTCGAGTAGACACATCACAAATGTAGGATTAGTTTGGAGAGTCAAAAACATCGACACTGCAGTGTTGAGCGTGAGCCCCGCCCACTGCAGGCCTCCTATATATTCTCCTCCTGTTCGAAACGGCTCAGTACTCTCCGGCAGTCGAATGGAGCACATCCTGCTGTGGAGACAAATAGAGAAGCCGTAAGTCTCGGGGATTAGAAGTGCCCCACCTACTAGGGAATTAGGAGTGTCCCAGTAGGCATAGACTTGCAGTGAAAAAGACGATTTTGTCCTGCAATCAGTGCAAAGCCAGCCTGAAGAGGTCAAGAGACCGAAACGCGTCGCTGGATGGCAGGGCCAGTCATGCCCGTCACTAATTTGGCTGTGAGTGTCTGACGCAGCATGCGCATCTTTCAGGGTCTTCGGGGGGTTCCGGGGTTGGTGTGGGCGTCGCCCGGGCGGGCTGCAGACGGACTGTGCATTCCCCTTCCCCCAATCCTAACCCTAACCCGAATCCTAACCAAGCCTGTGCCTCCAGTCCGTCTGGGTGGCGTCCCATCATTCGTGGGCCTTCTGGGGACTTTGTTGTGGTGTGTGTGTTGTTTGGGGCCCACAAGTTGATCACCGAAACTTGTTTCAGACACATCACTAAACAGGAATGGGAGAAAGATCAAAGCAAACATTTTAATGCTTTAAATAAACACCATGATACTTACCTGTGTGTTTGTCCACATTGTGATGCACACACCATGTCGAGTAGACACATCACAAATGTAGGATTAGTTTGGAGAGTCAAAAACATCGACACTGCAGTGTTGAGCGTGAGCCCCGCCCACTGCAGGCCTCCTATATATTCTCCTCCTGTTCGAAACGGCTCAGTACTCTCCGGCAGTCGAATGGAGCACATCCTGCTGTGGAGACAAATAGAGAAGCCGTAAGTCTCGGGGATTAGAAGTGCCCCACCTACTAGGGAATTAGGAGTGTCCCAGTAGGCATAGACTTGCAGTGAAAAAGACGATTTTGTCCTGCAATCAGTGCAAAGCCAGCCTGAAGAGGTCAAGAGACCGAAACGCGTCGCTGGATGGCAGGGCCAGTCATGCCCGTCACTAATTTGGCTGTGAGTGTCTGACGCAGCATGCGCATCTTTCAGGGTCTTCGGGGGGTTCCGGGGTTGGTGTGGGCGTCGCCCGGGCGGGCTGCAGACGGACTGTGCATTCCCCTTCCCCCAATCCTAACCCTAACCCGAATCCTAACCAAGCCTGTGCCTCCAGTCCGTCTGGGTGGCGTCCCATCATTCGTGGGCCTTCTGGGGACTTTGTTGTGGTGTGTGTGTTGTTTGGGGCCCACAAGTTGATCACCGAAACTTGTTTCAGACACATCACTAAACAGGAATGGGAGAAAGATCAAAGCAAACATTTTAATGCTTTAAATAAACACCATGATACTTACCTGTGTGTTTGTCCACATTGTGATGCACACACCATGTCGAGTAGACACATCACAAATGTAGGATTAGTTTGGAGAGTCAAAAACATCGACACTGCAGTGTTGAGCGTGAGCCCCGCCCACTGCAGGCCTCCTATATATTCTCCTCCTGTTCGAAACGGCTCAGTACTCTCCGGCAGTCGAATGGAGCACATCCTGCTGTGGAGACAAATAGAGAAGCCGTAAGTCTCGGGGATTAGAAGTGCCCCACCTACTAGGGAATTAGGAGTGTCCCAGTAGGCATAGACTTGCAGTGAAAAAGACGATTTTGTCCTGCAATCAGTGCAAAGCCAGCCTGAAGAGGTCAAGAGACCGAAACGCGTCGCTGGATGGCAGGGCCAGTCATGCCCGTCACTAATTTGGCTGTGAGTGTCTGACGCAGCATGCGCATCTTTCAGGGTCTTCGGGGGGTTCCGGGGTTGGTGTGGGCGTCGCCCGGGCGGGCTGCAGACGGACTGTGCATTCCCCTTCCCCCAATCCTAACCCTAACCCGAATCCTAACCAAGCCTGTGCCTCCAGTCCGTCTGGGTGGCGTCCCATCATTCGTGGGCCTTCTGGGGACTTTGTTGTGGTGTGTGTGTTGTTTGGGGCCCACAAGTTGATCACCGAAACTTGTTTCAGACACATCACTAAACAGGAATGGGAGAAAGATCAAAGCAAACATTTTAATGCTTTAAATAAACACCATGATACTTACCTGTGTGTTTGTCCACATTGTGATGCACACACCATGTCGAGTAGACACATCACAAATGTAGGATTAGTTTGGAGAGTCAAAAACATCGACACTGCAGTGTTGAGCGTGAGCCCCGCCCACTGCAGGCCTCCTATATATTCTCCTCCTGTTCGAAACGGCTCAGTACTCTCCGGCAGTCGAATGGAGCACATCCTGCTGTGGAGACAAATAGAGAAGCCGTAAGTCTCGGGGATTAGAAGTGCCCCACCTACTAGGGAATTAGGAGTGTCCCAGTAGGCATAGACTTGCAGTGAAAAAGACGATTTTGTCCTGCAATCAGTGCAAAGCCAGCCTGAAGAGGTCAAGAGACCGAAACGCGTCGCTGGATGGCAGGGCCAGTCATGCCCGTCACTAATTTGGCTGTGAGTGTCTGACGCAGCATGCGCATCTTTCAGGGTCTTCGGGGGGTTCCGGGGTTGGTGTGGGCGTCGCCCGGGCGGGCTGCAGACGGACTGTGCATTCCCCTTCCCCCAATCCTAACCCTAACCCGAATCCTAACCAAGCCTGTGCCTCCAGTCCGTCTGGGTGGCGTCCCATCATTCGTGGGCCTTCTGGGGACTTTGTTGTGGTGTGTGTGTTGTTTGGGGCCCACAAGTTGATCACCGAAACTTGTTTCAGACACATCACTAAACAGGAATGGGAGAAAGATCAAAGCAAACATTTTAATGCTTTAAATAAACACCATGATACTTACCTGTGTGTTTGTCCACATTGTGATGCACACACCATGTCGAGTAGACACATCACAAATGTAGGATTAGTTTGGAGAGTCAAAAACATCGACACTGCAGTGTTGAGCGTGAGCCCCGCCCACTGCAGGCCTCCTATATATTCTCCTCCTGTTCGAAACGGCTCAGTACTCTCCGGCAGTCGAATGGAGCACATCCTGCTGTGGAGACAAATAGAGAAGCCGTAAGTCTCGGGGATTAGAAGTGCCCCACCTACTAGGGAATTAGGAGTGTCCCAGTAGGCATAGACTTGCAGTGAAAAAGACGATTTTGTCCTGCAATCAGTGCAAAGCCAGCCTGAAGAGGTCAAGAGACCGAAACGCGTCGCTGGATGGCAGGGCCAGTCATGCCCGTCACTAATTTGGCTGTGAGTGTCTGACGCAGCATGCGCATCTTTCAGGGTCTTCGGGGGGTTCCGGGGTTGGTGTGGGCGTCGCCCGGGCGGGCTGCAGACGGACTGTGCATTCCCCTTCCCCCAATCCTAACCCTAACCCGAATCCTAACCAAGCCTGTGCCTCCAGTCCGTCTGGGTGGCGTCCCATCATTCGTGGGCCTTCTGGGGACTTTGTTGTGGTGTGTGTGTTGTTTGGGGCCCACAAGTTGATCACCGAAACTTGTTTCAGACACATCACTAAACAGGAATGGGAGAAAGATCAAAGCAAACATTTTAATGCTTTAAATAAACACCATGATACTTACCTGTGTGTTTGTCCACATTGTGATGCACACACCATGTCGAGTAGACACATCACAAATGTAGGATTAGTTTGGAGAGTCAAAAACATCGACACTGCAGTGTTGAGCGTGAGCCCCGCCCACTGCAGGCCTCCTATATATTCTCCTCCTGTTCGAAACGGCTCAGTACTCTCCGGCAGTCGAATGGAGCACATCCTGCTGTGGAGACAAATAGAGAAGCCGTAAGTCTCGGGGATTAGAAGTGCCCCACCTACTAGGGAATTAGGAGTGTCCCAGTAGGCATAGACTTGCAGTGAAAAAGACGATTTTGTCCTGCAATCAGTGCAAAGCCAGCCTGAAGAGGTCAAGAGACCGAAACGCGTCGCTGGATGGCAGGGCCAGTCATGCCCGTCACTAATTTGGCTGTGAGTGTCTGACGCAGCATGCGCATCTTTCAGGGTCTTCGGGGGGTTCCGGGGTTGGTGTGGGCGTCGCCCGGGCGGGCTGCAGACGGACTGTGCATTCCCCTTCCCCCAATCCTAACCCTAACCCGAATCCTAACCAAGCCTGTGCCTCCAGTCCGTCTGGGTGGCGTCCCATCATTCGTGGGCCTTCTGGGGACTTTGTTGTGGTGTGTGTGTTGTTTGGGGCCCACAAGTTGATCACCGAAACTTGTTTCAGACACATCACTAAACAGGAATGGGAGAAAGATCAAAGCAAACATTTTAATGCTTTAAATAAACACCATGATACTTACCTGTGTGTTTGTCCACATTGTGATGCACACACCATGTCGAGTAGACACATCACAAATGTAGGATTAGTTTGGAGAGTCAAAAACATCGACACTGCAGTGTTGAGCGTGAGCCCCGCCCACTGCAGGCCTCCTATATATTCTCCTCCTGTTCGAAACGGCTCAGTACTCTCCGGCAGTCGAATGGAGCACATCCTGCTGTGGAGACAAATAGAGAAGCCGTAAGTCTCGGGGATTAGAAGTGCCCCACCTACTAGGGAATTAGGAGTGTCCCAGTAGGCATAGACTTGCAGTGAAAAAGACGATTTTGTCCTGCAATCAGTGCAAAGCCAGCCTGAAGAGGTCAAGAGACCGAAACGCGTCGCTGGATGGCAGGGCCAGTCATGCCCGTCACTAATTTGGCTGTGAGTGTCTGACGCAGCATGCGCATCTTTCAGGGTCTTCGGGGGGTTCCGGGGTTGGTGTGGGCGTCGCCCGGGCGGGCTGCAGACGGACTGTGCATTCCCCTTCCCCCAATCCTAACCCTAACCCGAATCCTAACCAAGCCTGTGCCTCCAGTCCGTCTGGGTGGCGTCCCATCATTCGTGGGCCTTCTGGGGACTTTGTTGTGGTGTGTGTGTTGTTTGGGGCCCACAAGTTGATCACCGAAACTTGTTTCAGACACATCACTAAACAGGAATGGGAGAAAGATCAAAGCAAACATTTTAATGCTTTAAATAAACACCATGATACTTACCTGTGTGTTTGTCCACATTGTGATGCACACACCATGTCGAGTAGACACATCACAAATGTAGGATTAGTTTGGAGAGTCAAAAACATCGACACTGCAGTGTTGAGCGTGAGCCCCGCCCACTGCAGGCCTCCTATATATTCTCCTCCTGTTCGAAACGGCTCAGTACTCTCCGGCAGTCGAATGGAGCACATCCTGCTGTGGAGACAAATAGAGAAGCCGTAAGTCTCGGGGATTAGAAGTGCCCCACCTACTAGGGAATTAGGAGTGTCCCAGTAGGCATAGACTTGCAGTGAAAAAGACGATTTTGTCCTGCAATCAGTGCAAAGCCAGCCTGAAGAGGTCAAGAGACCGAAACGCGTCGCTGGATGGCAGGGCCAGTCATGCCCGTCACTAATTTGGCTGTGAGTGTCTGACGCAGCATGCGCATCTTTCAGGGTCTTCGGGGGGTTCCGGGGTTGGTGTGGGCGTCGCCCGGGCGGGCTGCAGACGGACTGTGCATTCCCCTTCCCCCAATCCTAACCCTAACCCGAATCCTAACCAAGCCTGTGCCTCCAGTCCGTCTGGGTGGCGTCCCATCATTCGTGGGCCTTCTGGGGACTTTGTTGTGGTGTGTGTGTTGTTTGGGGCCCACAAGTTGATCACCGAAACTTGTTTCAGACACATCACTAAACAGGAATGGGAGAAAGATCAAAGCAAACATTTTAATGCTTTAAATAAACACCATGATACTTACCTGTGTGTTTGTCCACATTGTGATGCACACACCATGTCGAGTAGACACATCACAAATGTAGGATTAGTTTGGAGAGTCAAAAACATCGACACTGCAGTGTTGAGCGTGAGCCCCGCCCACTGCAGGCCTCCTATATATTCTCCTCCTGTTCGAAACGGCTCAGTACTCTCCGGCAGTCGAATGGAGCACATCCTGCTGTGGAGACAAATAGAGAAGCCGTAAGTCTCGGGGATTAGAAGTGCCCCACCTACTAGGGAATTAGGAGTGTCCCAGTAGGCATAGACTTGCAGTGAAAAAGACGATTTTGTCCTGCAATCAGTGCAAAGCCAGCCTGAAGAGGTCAAGAGACCGAAACGCGTCGCTGGATGGCAGGGCCAGTCATGCCCGTCACTAATTTGGCTGTGAGTGTCTGACGCAGCATGCGCATCTTTCAGGGTCTTCGGGGGGTTCCGGGGTTGGTGTGGGCGTCGCCCGGGCGGGCTGCAGACGGACTGTGCATTCCCCTTCCCCCAATCCTAACCCTAACCCGAATCCTAACCAAGCCTGTGCCTCCAGTCCGTCTGGGTGGCGTCCCATCATTCGTGGGCCTTCTGGGGACTTTGTTGTGGTGTGTGTGTTGTTTGGGGCCCACAAGTTGATCACCGAAACTTGTTTCAGACACATCACTAAACAGGAATGGGAGAAAGATCAAAGCAAACATTTTAATGCTTTAAATAAACACCATGATACTTACCTGTGTGTTTGTCCACATTGTGATGCACACACCATGTCGAGTAGACACATCACAAATGTAGGATTAGTTTGGAGAGTCAAAAACATCGACACTGCAGTGTTGAGCGTGAGCCCCGCCCACTGCAGGCCTCCTATATATTCTCCTCCTGTTCGAAACGGCTCAGTACTCTCCGGCAGTCGAATGGAGCACATCCTGCTGTGGAGACAAATAGAGAAGCCGTAAGTCTCGGGGATTAGAAGTGCCCCACCTACTAGGGAATTAGGAGTGTCCCAGTAGGCATAGACTTGCAGTGAAAAAGACGATTTTGTCCTGCAATCAGTGCAAAGCCAGCCTGAAGAGGTCAAGAGACCGAAACGCGTCGCTGGATGGCAGGGCCAGTCATGCCCGTCACTAATTTGGCTGTGAGTGTCTGACGCAGCATGCGCATCTTTCAGGGTCTTCGGGGGGTTCCGGGGTTGGTGTGGGCGTCGCCCGGGCGGGCTGCAGACGGACTGTGCATTCCCCTTCCCCCAATCCTAACCCTAACCCGAATCCTAACCAAGCCTGTGCCTCCAGTCCGTCTGGGTGGCGTCCCATCATTCGTGGGCCTTCTGGGGACTTTGTTGTGGTGTGTGTGTTGTTTGGGGCCCACAAGTTGATCACCGAAACTTGTTTCAGACACATCACTAAACAGGAATGGGAGAAAGATCAAAGCAAACATTTTAATGCTTTAAATAAACACCATGATACTTACCTGTGTGTTTGTCCACATTGTGATGCACACACCATGTCGAGTAGACACATCACAAATGTAGGATTAGTTTGGAGAGTCAAAAACATCGACACTGCAGTGTTGAGCGTGAGCCCCGCCCACTGCAGGCCTCCTATATATTCTCCTCCTGTTCGAAACGGCTCAGTACTCTCCGGCAGTCGAATGGAGCACATCCTGCTGTGGAGACAAATAGAGAAGCCGTAAGTCTCGGGGATTAGAAGTGCCCCACCTACTAGGGAATTAGGAGTGTCCCAGTAGGCATAGACTTGCAGTGAAAAAGACGATTTTGTCCTGCAATCAGTGCAAAGCCAGCCTGAAGAGGTCAAGAGACCGAAACGCGTCGCTGGATGGCAGGGCCAGTCATGCCCGTCACTAATTTGGCTGTGAGTGTCTGACGCAGCATGCGCATCTTTCAGGGTCTTCGGGGGGTTCCGGGGTTGGTGTGGGCGTCGCCCGGGCGGGCTGCAGACGGACTGTGCATTCCCCTTCCCCCAATCCTAACCCTAACCCGAATCCTAACCAAGCCTGTGCCTCCAGTCCGTCTGGGTGGCGTCCCATCATTCGTGGGCCTTCTGGGGACTTTGTTGTGGTGTGTGTGTTGTTTGGGGCCCACAAGTTGATCACCGAAACTTGTTTCAGACACATCACTAAACAGGAATGGGAGAAAGATCAAAGCAAACATTTTAATGCTTTAAATAAACACCATGATACTTACCTGTGTGTTTGTCCACATTGTGATGCACACACCATGTCGAGTAGACACATCACAAATGTAGGATTAGTTTGGAGAGTCAAAAACATCGACACTGCAGTGTTGAGCGTGAGCCCCGCCCACTGCAGGCCTCCTATATATTCTCCTCCTGTTCGAAACGGCTCAGTACTCTCCGGCAGTCGAATGGAGCACATCCTGCTGTGGAGACAAATAGAGAAGCCGTAAGTCTCGGGGATTAGAAGTGCCCCACCTACTAGGGAATTAGGAGTGTCCCAGTAGGCATAGACTTGCAGTGAAAAAGACGATTTTGTCCTGCAATCAGTGCAAAGCCAGCCTGAAGAGGTCAAGAGACCGAAACGCGTCGCTGGATGGCAGGGCCAGTCATGCCCGTCACTAATTTGGCTGTGAGTGTCTGACGCAGCATGCGCATCTTTCAGGGTCTTCGGGGGGTTCCGGGGTTGGTGTGGGCGTCGCCCGGGCGGGCTGCAGACGGACTGTGCATTCCCCTTCCCCCAATCCTAACCCTAACCCGAATCCTAACCAAGCCTGTGCCTCCAGTCCGTCTGGGTGGCGTCCCATCATTCGTGGGCCTTCTGGGGACTTTGTTGTGGTGTGTGTGTTGTTTGGGGCCCACAAGTTGATCACCGAAACTTGTTTCAGACACATCACTAAACAGGAATGGGAGAAAGATCAAAGCAAACATTTTAATGCTTTAAATAAACACCATGATACTTACCTGTGTGTTTGTCCACATTGTGATGCACACACCATGTCGAGTAGACACATCACAAATGTAGGATTAGTTTGGAGAGTCAAAAACATCGACACTGCAGTGTTGAGCGTGAGCCCCGCCCACTGCAGGCCTCCTATATATTCTCCTCCTGTTCGAAACGGCTCAGTACTCTCCGGCAGTCGAATGGAGCACATCCTGCTGTGGAGACAAATAGAGAAGCCGTAAGTCTCGGGGATTAGAAGTGCCCCACCTACTAGGGAATTAGGAGTGTCCCAGTAGGCATAGACTTGCAGTGAAAAAGACGATTTTGTCCTGCAATCAGTGCAAAGCCAGCCTGAAGAGGTCAAGAGACCGAAACGCGTCGCTGGATGGCAGGGCCAGTCATGCCCGTCACTAATTTGGCTGTGAGTGTCTGACGCAGCATGCGCATCTTTCAGGGTCTTCGGGGGGTTCCGGGGTTGGTGTGGGCGTCGCCCGGGCGGGCTGCAGACGGACTGTGCATTCCCCTTCCCCCAATCCTAACCCTAACCCGAATCCTAACCAAGCCTGTGCCTCCAGTCCGTCTGGGTGGCGTCCCATCATTCGTGGGCCTTCTGGGGACTTTGTTGTGGTGTGTGTGTTGTTTGGGGCCCACAAGTTGATCACCGAAACTTGTTTCAGACACATCACTAAACAGGAATGGGAGAAAGATCAAAGCAAACATTTTAATGCTTTAAATAAACACCATGATACTTACCTGTGTGTTTGTCCACATTGTGATGCACACACCATGTCGAGTAGACACATCACAAATGTAGGATTAGTTTGGAGAGTCAAAAACATCGACACTGCAGTGTTGAGCGTGAGCCCCGCCCACTGCAGGCCTCCTATATATTCTCCTCCTGTTCGAAACGGCTCAGTACTCTCCGGCAGTCGAATGGAGCACATCCTGCTGTGGAGACAAATAGAGAAGCCGTAAGTCTCGGGGATTAGAAGTGCCCCACCTACTAGGGAATTAGGAGTGTCCCAGTAGGCATAGACTTGCAGTGAAAAAGACGATTTTGTCCTGCAATCAGTGCAAAGCCAGCCTGAAGAGGTCAAGAGACCGAAACGCGTCGCTGGATGGCAGGGCCAGTCATGCCCGTCACTAATTTGGCTGTGAGTGTCTGACGCAGCATGCGCATCTTTCAGGGTCTTCGGGGGGTTCCGGGGTTGGTGTGGGCGTCGCCCGGGCGGGCTGCAGACGGACTGTGCATTCCCCTTCCCCCAATCCTAACCCTAACCCGAATCCTAACCAAGCCTGTGCCTCCAGTCCGTCTGGGTGGCGTCCCATCATTCGTGGGCCTTCTGGGGACTTTGTTGTGGTGTGTGTGTTGTTTGGGGCCCACAAGTTGATCACCGAAACTTGTTTCAGACACATCACTAAACAGGAATGGGAGAAAGATCAAAGCAAACATTTTAATGCTTTAAATAAACACCATGATACTTACCTGTGTGTTTGTCCACATTGTGATGCACACACCATGTCGAGTAGACACATCACAAATGTAGGATTAGTTTGGAGAGTCAAAAACATCGACACTGCAGTGTTGAGCGTGAGCCCCGCCCACTGCAGGCCTCCTATATATTCTCCTCCTGTTCGAAACGGCTCAGTACTCTCCGGCAGTCGAATGGAGCACATCCTGCTGTGGAGACAAATAGAGAAGCCGTAAGTCTCGGGGATTAGAAGTGCCCCACCTACTAGGGAATTAGGAGTGTCCCAGTAGGCATAGACTTGCAGTGAAAAAGACGATTTTGTCCTGCAATCAGTGCAAAGCCAGCCTGAAGAGGTCAAGAGACCGAAACGCGTCGCTGGATGGCAGGGCCAGTCATGCCCGTCACTAATTTGGCTGTGAGTGTCTGACGCAGCATGCGCATCTTTCAGGGTCTTCGGGGGGTTCCGGGGTTGGTGTGGGCGTCGCCCGGGCGGGCTGCAGACGGACTGTGCATTCCCCTTCCCCCAATCCTAACCCTAACCCGAATCCTAACCAAGCCTGTGCCTCCAGTCCGTCTGGGTGGCGTCCCATCATTCGTGGGCCTTCTGGGGACTTTGTTGTGGTGTGTGTGTTGTTTGGGGCCCACAAGTTGATCACCGAAACTTGTTTCAGACACATCACTAAACAGGAATGGGAGAAAGATCAAAGCAAACATTTTAATGCTTTAAATAAACACCATGATACTTACCTGTGTGTTTGTCCACATTGTGATGCACACACCATGTCGAGTAGACACATCACAAATGTAGGATTAGTTTGGAGAGTCAAAAACATCGACACTGCAGTGTTGAGCGTGAGCCCCGCCCACTGCAGGCCTCCTATATATTCTCCTCCTGTTCGAAACGGCTCAGTACTCTCCGGCAGTCGAATGGAGCACATCCTGCTGTGGAGACAAATAGAGAAGCCGTAAGTCTCGGGGATTAGAAGTGCCCCACCTACTAGGGAATTAGGAGTGTCCCAGTAGGCATAGACTTGCAGTGAAAAAGACGATTTTGTCCTGCAATCAGTGCAAAGCCAGCCTGAAGAGGTCAAGAGACCGAAACGCGTCGCTGGATGGCAGGGCCAGTCATGCCCGTCACTAATTTGGCTGTGAGTGTCTGACGCAGCATGCGCATCTTTCAGGGTCTTCGGGGGGTTCCGGGGTTGGTGTGGGCGTCGCCCGGGCGGGCTGCAGACGGACTGTGCATTCCCCTTCCCCCAATCCTAACCCTAACCCGAATCCTAACCAAGCCTGTGCCTCCAGTCCGTCTGGGTGGCGTCCCATCATTCGTGGGCCTTCTGGGGACTTTGTTGTGGTGTGTGTGTTGTTTGGGGCCCACAAGTTGATCACCGAAACTTGTTTCAGACACATCACTAAACAGGAATGGGAGAAAGATCAAAGCAAACATTTTAATGCTTTAAATAAACACCATGATACTTACCTGTGTGTTTGTCCACATTGTGATGCACACACCATGTCGAGTAGACACATCACAAATGTAGGATTAGTTTGGAGAGTCAAAAACATCGACACTGCAGTGTTGAGCGTGAGCCCCGCCCACTGCAGGCCTCCTATATATTCTCCTCCTGTTCGAAACGGCTCAGTACTCTCCGGCAGTCGAATGGAGCACATCCTGCTGTGGAGACAAATAGAGAAGCCGTAAGTCTCGGGGATTAGAAGTGCCCCACCTACTAGGGAATTAGGAGTGTCCCAGTAGGCATAGACTTGCAGTGAAAAAGACGATTTTGTCCTGCAATCAGTGCAAAGCCAGCCTGAAGAGGTCAAGAGACCGAAACGCGTCGCTGGATGGCAGGGCCAGTCATGCCCGTCACTAATTTGGCTGTGAGTGTCTGACGCAGCATGCGCATCTTTCAGGGTCTTCGGGGGGTTCCGGGGTTGGTGTGGGCGTCGCCCGGGCGGGCTGCAGACGGACTGTGCATTCCCCTTCCCCCAATCCTAACCCTAACCCGAATCCTAACCAAGCCTGTGCCTCCAGTCCGTCTGGGTGGCGTCCCATCATTCGTGGGCCTTCTGGGGACTTTGTTGTGGTGTGTGTGTTGTTTGGGGCCCACAAGTTGATCACCGAAACTTGTTTCAGACACATCACTAAACAGGAATGGGAGAAAGATCAAAGCAAACATTTTAATGCTTTAAATAAACACCATGATACTTACCTGTGTGTTTGTCCACATTGTGATGCACACACCATGTCGAGTAGACACATCACAAATGTAGGATTAGTTTGGAGAGTCAAAAACATCGACACTGCAGTGTTGAGCGTGAGCCCCGCCCACTGCAGGCCTCCTATATATTCTCCTCCTGTTCGAAACGGCTCAGTACTCTCCGGCAGTCGAATGGAGCACATCCTGCTGTGGAGACAAATAGAGAAGCCGTAAGTCTCGGGGATTAGAAGTGCCCCACCTACTAGGGAATTAGGAGTGTCCCAGTAGGCATAGACTTGCAGTGAAAAAGACGATTTTGTCCTGCAATCAGTGCAAAGCCAGCCTGAAGAGGTCAAGAGACCGAAACGCGTCGCTGGATGGCAGGGCCAGTCATGCCCGTCACTAATTTGGCTGTGAGTGTCTGACGCAGCATGCGCATCTTTCAGGGTCTTCGGGGGGTTCCGGGGTTGGTGTGGGCGTCGCCCGGGCGGGCTGCAGACGGACTGTGCATTCCCCTTCCCCCAATCCTAACCCTAACCCGAATCCTAACCAAGCCTGTGCCTCCAGTCCGTCTGGGTGGCGTCCCATCATTCGTGGGCCTTCTGGGGACTTTGTTGTGGTGTGTGTGTTGTTTGGGGCCCACAAGTTGATCACCGAAACTTGTTTCAGACACATCACTAAACAGGAATGGGAGAAAGATCAAAGCAAACATTTTAATGCTTTAAATAAACACCATGATACTTACCTGTGTGTTTGTCCACATTGTGATGCACACACCATGTCGAGTAGACACATCACAAATGTAGGATTAGTTTGGAGAGTCAAAAACATCGACACTGCAGTGTTGAGCGTGAGCCCCGCCCACTGCAGGCCTCCTATATATTCTCCTCCTGTTCGAAACGGCTCAGTACTCTCCGGCAGTCGAATGGAGCACATCCTGCTGTGGAGACAAATAGAGAAGCCGTAAGTCTCGGGGATTAGAAGTGCCCCACCTACTAGGGAATTAGGAGTGTCCCAGTAGGCATAGACTTGCAGTGAAAAAGACGATTTTGTCCTGCAATCAGTGCAAAGCCAGCCTGAAGAGGTCAAGAGACCGAAACGCGTCGCTGGATGGCAGGGCCAGTCATGCCCGTCACTAATTTGGCTGTGAGTGTCTGACGCAGCATGCGCATCTTTCAGGGTCTTCGGGGGGTTCCGGGGTTGGTGTGGGCGTCGCCCGGGCGGGCTGCAGACGGACTGTGCATTCCCCTTCCCCCAATCCTAACCCTAACCCGAATCCTAACCAAGCCTGTGCCTCCAGTCCGTCTGGGTGGCGTCCCATCATTCGTGGGCCTTCTGGGGACTTTGTTGTGGTGTGTGTGTTGTTTGGGGCCCACAAGTTGATCACCGAAACTTGTTTCAGACACATCACTAAACAGGAATGGGAGAAAGATCAAAGCAAACATTTTAATGCTTTAAATAAACACCATGATACTTACCTGTGTGTTTGTCCACATTGTGATGCACACACCATGTCGAGTAGACACATCACAAATGTAGGATTAGTTTGGAGAGTCAAAAACATCGACACTGCAGTGTTGAGCGTGAGCCCCGCCCACTGCAGGCCTCCTATATATTCTCCTCCTGTTCGAAACGGCTCAGTACTCTCCGGCAGTCGAATGGAGCACATCCTGCTGTGGAGACAAATAGAGAAGCCGTAAGTCTCGGGGATTAGAAGTGCCCCACCTACTAGGGAATTAGGAGTGTCCCAGTAGGCATAGACTTGCAGTGAAAAAGACGATTTTGTCCTGCAATCAGTGCAAAGCCAGCCTGAAGAGGTCAAGAGACCGAAACGCGTCGCTGGATGGCAGGGCCAGTCATGCCCGTCACTAATTTGGCTGTGAGTGTCTGACGCAGCATGCGCATCTTTCAGGGTCTTCGGGGGGTTCCGGGGTTGGTGTGGGCGTCGCCCGGGCGGGCTGCAGACGGACTGTGCATTCCCCTTCCCCCAATCCTAACCCTAACCCGAATCCTAACCAAGCCTGTGCCTCCAGTCCGTCTGGGTGGCGTCCCATCATTCGTGGGCCTTCTGGGGACTTTGTTGTGGTGTGTGTGTTGTTTGGGGCCCACAAGTTGATCACCGAAACTTGTTTCAGACACATCACTAAACAGGAATGGGAGAAAGATCAAAGCAAACATTTTAATGCTTTAAATAAACACCATGATACTTACCTGTGTGTTTGTCCACATTGTGATGCACACACCATGTCGAGTAGACACATCACAAATGTAGGATTAGTTTGGAGAGTCAAAAACATCGACACTGCAGTGTTGAGCGTGAGCCCCGCCCACTGCAGGCCTCCTATATATTCTCCTCCTGTTCGAAACGGCTCAGTACTCTCCGGCAGTCGAATGGAGCACATCCTGCTGTGGAGACAAATAGAGAAGCCGTAAGTCTCGGGGATTAGAAGTGCCCCACCTACTAGGGAATTAGGAGTGTCCCAGTAGGCATAGACTTGCAGTGAAAAAGACGATTTTGTCCTGCAATCAGTGCAAAGCCAGCCTGAAGAGGTCAAGAGACCGAAACGCGTCGCTGGATGGCAGGGCCAGTCATGCCCGTCACTAATTTGGCTGTGAGTGTCTGACGCAGCATGCGCATCTTTCAGGGTCTTCGGGGGGTTCCGGGGTTGGTGTGGGCGTCGCCCGGGCGGGCTGCAGACGGACTGTGCATTCCCCTTCCCCCAATCCTAACCCTAACCCGAATCCTAACCAAGCCTGTGCCTCCAGTCCGTCTGGGTGGCGTCCCATCATTCGTGGGCCTTCTGGGGACTTTGTTGTGGTGTGTGTGTTGTTTGGGGCCCACAAGTTGATCACCGAAACTTGTTTCAGACACATCACTAAACAGGAATGGGAGAAAGATCAAAGCAAACATTTTAATGCTTTAAATAAACACCATGATACTTACCTGTGTGTTTGTCCACATTGTGATGCACACACCATGTCGAGTAGACACATCACAAATGTAGGATTAGTTTGGAGAGTCAAAAACATCGACACTGCAGTGTTGAGCGTGAGCCCCGCCCACTGCAGGCCTCCTATATATTCTCCTCCTGTTCGAAACGGCTCAGTACTCTCCGGCAGTCGAATGGAGCACATCCTGCTGTGGAGACAAATAGAGAAGCCGTAAGTCTCGGGGATTAGAAGTGCCCCACCTACTAGGGAATTAGGAGTGTCCCAGTAGGCATAGACTTGCAGTGAAAAAGACGATTTTGTCCTGCAATCAGTGCAAAGCCAGCCTGAAGAGGTCAAGAGACCGAAACGCGTCGCTGGATGGCAGGGCCAGTCATGCCCGTCACTAATTTGGCTGTGAGTGTCTGACGCAGCATGCGCATCTTTCAGGGTCTTCGGGGGGTTCCGGGGTTGGTGTGGGCGTCGCCCGGGCGGGCTGCAGACGGACTGTGCATTCCCCTTCCCCCAATCCTAACCCTAACCCGAATCCTAACCCTAACCCTAACCCTAACCCTAACCCTAACCCTAACCCTAACCCTAACCCTAACCCTAACCCTAACCCTAACCTAACCCTAACCCTAACCCTAACCCTAACCCTAACCCTAACCCTAACCCCAATCCTAACCCTAACCATAATCCTAACCAAGCCTGTGCCTCCAGTCCGTCTGGGTGGCGTCCCATCATTCGTGGGCCTTCTGGGGACTTTGTTGTGGTGTGTGTGTTGTTGGGGGGCCACAAGTTTGACACACAAACTTGTCTCAGACACTACAATAAACAGGAGTTGGAGAAAAGATCAAAGCAAACATTTTCATGCTTTAAATAAACACCATGATACTTACCTGTGTGTTTTTCCACATTGTGATGCACACATCATGTCGAGTAGACACATCACAAATGTAGGATTAGTTTGGAGAGTCATAACATCGACACTGCAGTGTTGAGCGTGAGCCCCGCCCACTGCAGACCTCCCTATATATTCTCCTCCTGCTCAAAACGGCTCAGTACTCTCCGGCAGTCGAATGGAGCACATCCTGCTGTGGAAACAAATAGAGAAGCCGTAAGTCTCGGGGATTAGAAGTGCCCCACCTACTAGGGAATTAGAAGTGTCCCAGTAGGCATAGACTTTGCAGTGAAAAAGATGATTACGTCCTGCAATCAGTGCAAAGCCAGCCTGAAGAGGTCAAGAGACCGAAACGCGTCGCTGGATGGCAGGGCCAGTCATGCCCGTCACTAATTAGGCTGTATGTGTCTGACGCAGCGCGCACATCTTTCGGGGTCTTCGGGGGGTTCCGGGGTTGGTGTGGGCGTCGCCCGGGCGGGCTGCAGACGGACTGTGCATTCCCCTTCCCCCAATCCTAACCCTAACCATAATCCTAACCAAGCCTGTGCCTCCAGTCCGTCTGGGTGGCGTCCCATCATTCGTGGGCCTTCTGGGGACTTTGTTGTGGTGTGTGTGTTGTTGGGGGGCCACAAGTTTGACACACAAACTTGTCTCAGACACTACAATAAACAGGAGTTGGAGAAAAGATCAAAGCAAACATTTTCATGCTTTAAATAAACACCATGATACTTACCTGTGTGTTTTTCCACATTGTGATGCACACATCATGTCGAGTAGACACATCACAAATGTAGGATTAGTTTGGAGAGTCATAACATCGACACTGCAGTGTTGAGCGTGAGCCCCGCCCACTGCAGACCTCCCTATATATTCTCCTCCTGCTCAAAACGGCTCAGTACTCTCCGGCAGTCGAATGGAGCACATCCTGCTGTGGAAACAAATAGAGAAGCCGTAAGTCTCGGGGATTAGAAGTGCCCCACCTACTAGGGAATTAGAAGTGTCCCAGTAGGCATAGACTTTGCAGTGAAAAAGATGATTACGTCCTGCAATCAGTGCAAAGCCAGCCTGAAGAGGTCAAGAGACCGAAACGCGTCGCTGGATGGCAGGGCCAGTCATGCCCGTCACTAATTAGGCTGTATGTGTCTGACGCAGCGCGCACATCTTTCGGGGTCTTCGGGGGGTTCCGGGGTTGGTGTGGGCGTCGCCCGGGCGGGCTGCAGACGGACTGTGCATTCCCCTTCCCCCAATCCTAACCCTAACCATAATCCTAACCAAGCCTGTGCCTCCAGTCCGTCTGGGTGGCGTCCCATCATTCGTGGGCCTTCTGGGGACTTTGTTGTGGTGTGTGTGTTGTTGGGGGGCCACAAGTTTGACACACAAACTTGTCTCAGACACTACAATAAACAGGAGTTGGAGAAAAGATCAAAGCAAACATTTTCATGCTTTAAATAAACACCATGATACTTACCTGTGTGTTTTTCCACATTGTGATGCACACATCATGTCGAGTAGACACATCACAAATGTAGGATTAGTTTGGAGAGTCATAACATCGACACTGCAGTGTTGAGCGTGAGCCCCGCCCACTGCAGACCTCCCTATATATTCTCCTCCTGCTCAAAACGGCTCAGTACTCTCCGGCAGTCGAATGGAGCACATCCTGCTGTGGAAACAAATAGAGAAGCCGTAAGTCTCGGGGATTAGAAGTGCCCCACCTACTAGGGAATTAGAAGTGTCCCAGTAGGCATAGACTTTGCAGTGAAAAAGATGATTACGTCCTGCAATCAGTGCAAAGCCAGCCTGAAGAGGTCAAGAGACCGAAACGCGTCGCTGGATGGCAGGGCCAGTCATGCCCGTCACTAATTAGGCTGTATGTGTCTGACGCAGCGCGCACATCTTTCGGGGTCTTCGGGGGGTTCCGGGGTTGGTGTGGGCGTCGCCCGGGCGGGCTGCAGACGGACTGTGCATTCCCCTTCCCCCAATCCTAACCCTAACCATAATCCTAACCAAGCCTGTGCCTCCAGTCCGTCTGGGTGGCGTCCCATCATTCGTGGGCCTTCTGGGGACTTTGTTGTGGTGTGTGTGTTGTTGGGGGGCCACAAGTTTGACACACAAACTTGTCTCAGACACTACAATAAACAGGAGTTGGAGAAAAGATCAAAGCAAACATTTTCATGCTTTAAATAAACACCATGATACTTACCTGTGTGTTTTTCCACATTGTGATGCACACATCATGTCGAGTAGACACATCACAAATGTAGGATTAGTTTGGAGAGTCATAACATCGACACTGCAGTGTTGAGCGTGAGCCCCGCCCACTGCAGACCTCCCTATATATTCTCCTCCTGCTCAAAACGGCTCAGTACTCTCCGGCAGTCGAATGGAGCACATCCTGCTGTGGAAACAAATAGAGAAGCCGTAAGTCTCGGGGATTAGAAGTGCCCCACCTACTAGGGAATTAGAAGTGTCCCAGTAGGCATAGACTTTGCAGTGAAAAAGATGATTACGTCCTGCAATCAGTGCAAAGCCAGCCTGAAGAGGTCAAGAGACCGAAACGCGTCGCTGGATGGCAGGGCCAGTCATGCCCGTCACTAATTAGGCTGTATGTGTCTGACGCAGCGCGCACATCTTTCGGGGTCTTCGGGGGGTTCCGGGGTTGGTGTGGGCGTCGCCCGGGCGGGCTGCAGACGGACTGTGCATTCCCCTTCCCCCAATCCTAACCCTAACCATAATCCTAACCAAGCCTGTGCCTCCAGTCCGTCTGGGTGGCGTCCCATCATTCGTGGGCCTTCTGGGGACTTTGTTGTGGTGTGTGTGTTGTTGGGGGGCCACAAGTTTGACACACAAACTTGTCTCAGACACTACAATAAACAGGAGTTGGAGAAAAGATCAAAGCAAACATTTTCATGCTTTAAATAAACACCATGATACTTACCTGTGTGTTTTTCCACATTGTGATGCACACATCATGTCGAGTAGACACATCACAAATGTAGGATTAGTTTGGAGAGTCATAACATCGACACTGCAGTGTTGAGCGTGAGCCCCGCCCACTGCAGACCTCCCTATATATTCTCCTCCTGCTCAAAACGGCTCAGTACTCTCCGGCAGTCGAATGGAGCACATCCTGCTGTGGAAACAAATAGAGAAGCCGTAAGTCTCGGGGATTAGAAGTGCCCCACCTACTAGGGAATTAGAAGTGTCCCAGTAGGCATAGACTTTGCAGTGAAAAAGATGATTACGTCCTGCAATCAGTGCAAAGCCAGCCTGAAGAGGTCAAGAGACCGAAACGCGTCGCTGGATGGCAGGGCCAGTCATGCCCGTCACTAATTAGGCTGTATGTGTCTGACGCAGCGCGCACATCTTTCGGGGTCTTCGGGGGGTTCCGGGGTTGGTGTGGGCGTCGCCCGGGCGGGCTGCAGACGGACTGTGCATTCCCCTTCCCCCAATCCTAACCCTAACCATAATCCTAACCAAGCCTGTGCCTCCAGTCCGTCTGGGTGGCGTCCCATCATTCGTGGGCCTTCTGGGGACTTTGTTGTGGTGTGTGTGTTGTTGGGGGGCCACAAGTTTGACACACAAACTTGTCTCAGACACTACAATAAACAGGAGTTGGAGAAAAGATCAAAGCAAACATTTTCATGCTTTAAATAAACACCATGATACTTACCTGTGTGTTTTTCCACATTGTGATGCACACATCATGTCGAGTAGACACATCACAAATGTAGGATTAGTTTGGAGAGTCATAACATCGACACTGCAGTGTTGAGCGTGAGCCCCGCCCACTGCAGACCTCCCTATATATTCTCCTCCTGCTCAAAACGGCTCAGTACTCTCCGGCAGTCGAATGGAGCACATCCTGCTGTGGAAACAAATAGAGAAGCCGTAAGTCTCGGGGATTAGAAGTGCCCCACCTACTAGGGAATTAGAAGTGTCCCAGTAGGCATAGACTTTGCAGTGAAAAAGATGATTACGTCCTGCAATCAGTGCAAAGCCAGCCTGAAGAGGTCAAGAGACCGAAACGCGTCGCTGGATGGCAGGGCCAGTCATGCCCGTCACTAATTAGGCTGTATGTGTCTGACGCAGCGCGCACATCTTTCGGGGTCTTCGGGGGGTTCCGGGGTTGGTGTGGGCGTCGCCCGGGCGGGCTGCAGACGGACTGTGCATTCCCCTTCCCCCAATCCTAACCCTAACCATAATCCTAACCAAGCCTGTGCCTCCAGTCCGTCTGGGTGGCGTCCCATCATTCGTGGGCCTTCTGGGGACTTTGTTGTGGTGTGTGTGTTGTTGGGGGGCCACAAGTTTGACACACAAACTTGTCTCAGACACTACAATAAACAGGAGTTGGAGAAAAGATCAAAGCAAACATTTTCATGCTTTAAATAAACACCATGATACTTACCTGTGTGTTTTTCCACATTGTGATGCACACATCATGTCGAGTAGACACATCACAAATGTAGGATTAGTTTGGAGAGTCATAACATCGACACTGCAGTGTTGAGCGTGAGCCCCGCCCACTGCAGACCTCCCTATATATTCTCCTCCTGCTCAAAACGGCTCAGTACTCTCCGGCAGTCGAATGGAGCACATCCTGCTGTGGAAACAAATAGAGAAGCCGTAAGTCTCGGGGATTAGAAGTGCCCCACCTACTAGGGAATTAGAAGTGTCCCAGTAGGCATAGACTTTGCAGTGAAAAAGATGATTACGTCCTGCAATCAGTGCAAAGCCAGCCTGAAGAGGTCAAGAGACCGAAACGCGTCGCTGGATGGCAGGGCCAGTCATGCCCGTCACTAATTAGGCTGTATGTGTCTGACGCAGCGCGCACATCTTTCGGGGTCTTCGGGGGGTTCCGGGGTTGGTGTGGGCGTCGCCCGGGCGGGCTGCAGACGGACTGTGCATTCCCCTTCCCCCAATCCTAACCCTAACCATAATCCTAACCAAGCCTGTGCCTCCAGTCCGTCTGGGTGGCGTCCCATCATTCGTGGGCCTTCTGGGGACTTTGTTGTGGTGTGTGTGTTGTTGGGGGGCCACAAGTTTGACACACAAACTTGTCTCAGACACTACAATAAACAGGAGTTGGAGAAAAGATCAAAGCAAACATTTTCATGCTTTAAATAAACACCATGATACTTACCTGTGTGTTTTTCCACATTGTGATGCACACATCATGTCGAGTAGACACATCACAAATGTAGGATTAGTTTGGAGAGTCATAACATCGACACTGCAGTGTTGAGCGTGAGCCCCGCCCACTGCAGACCTCCCTATATATTCTCCTCCTGCTCAAAACGGCTCAGTACTCTCCGGCAGTCGAATGGAGCACATCCTGCTGTGGAAACAAATAGAGAAGCCGTAAGTCTCGGGGATTAGAAGTGCCCCACCTACTAGGGAATTAGAAGTGTCCCAGTAGGCATAGACTTTGCAGTGAAAAAGATGATTACGTCCTGCAATCAGTGCAAAGCCAGCCTGAAGAGGTCAAGAGACCGAAACGCGTCGCTGGATGGCAGGGCCAGTCATGCCCGTCACTAATTAGGCTGTATGTGTCTGACGCAGCGCGCACATCTTTCGGGGTCTTCGGGGGGTTCCGGGGTTGGTGTGGGCGTCGCCCGGGCGGGCTGCAGACGGACTGTGCATTCCCCTTCCCCCAATCCTAACCCTAACCATAATCCTAACCAAGCCTGTGCCTCCAGTCCGTCTGGGTGGCGTCCCATCATTCGTGGGCCTTCTGGGGACTTTGTTGTGGTGTGTGTGTTGTTGGGGGGCCACAAGTTTGACACACAAACTTGTCTCAGACACTACAATAAACAGGAGTTGGAGAAAAGATCAAAGCAAACATTTTCATGCTTTAAATAAACACCATGATACTTACCTGTGTGTTTTTCCACATTGTGATGCACACATCATGTCGAGTAGACACATCACAAATGTAGGATTAGTTTGGAGAGTCATAACATCGACACTGCAGTGTTGAGCGTGAGCCCCGCCCACTGCAGACCTCCCTATATATTCTCCTCCTGCTCAAAACGGCTCAGTACTCTCCGGCAGTCGAATGGAGCACATCCTGCTGTGGAAACAAATAGAGAAGCCGTAAGTCTCGGGGATTAGAAGTGCCCCACCTACTAGGGAATTAGAAGTGTCCCAGTAGGCATAGACTTTGCAGTGAAAAAGATGATTACGTCCTGCAATCAGTGCAAAGCCAGCCTGAAGAGGTCAAGAGACCGAAACGCGTCGCTGGATGGCAGGGCCAGTCATGCCCGTCACTAATTAGGCTGTATGTGTCTGACGCAGCGCGCACATCTTTCGGGGTCTTCGGGGGGTTCCGGGGTTGGTGTGGGCGTCGCCCGGGCGGGCTGCAGACGGACTGTGCATTCCCCTTCCCCCAATCCTAACCCTAACCATAATCCTAACCAAGCCTGTGCCTCCAGTCCGTCTGGGTGGCGTCCCATCATTCGTGGGCCTTCTGGGGACTTTGTTGTGGTGTGTGTGTTGTTGGGGGGCCACAAGTTTGACACACAAACTTGTCTCAGACACTACAATAAACAGGAGTTGGAGAAAAGATCAAAGCAAACATTTTCATGCTTTAAATAAACACCATGATACTTACCTGTGTGTTTTTCCACATTGTGATGCACACATCATGTCGAGTAGACACATCACAAATGTAGGATTAGTTTGGAGAGTCATAACATCGACACTGCAGTGTTGAGCGTGAGCCCCGCCCACTGCAGACCTCCCTATATATTCTCCTCCTGCTCAAAACGGCTCAGTACTCTCCGGCAGTCGAATGGAGCACATCCTGCTGTGGAAACAAATAGAGAAGCCGTAAGTCTCGGGGATTAGAAGTGCCCCACCTACTAGGGAATTAGAAGTGTCCCAGTAGGCATAGACTTTGCAGTGAAAAAGATGATTACGTCCTGCAATCAGTGCAAAGCCAGCCTGAAGAGGTCAAGAGACCGAAACGCGTCGCTGGATGGCAGGGCCAGTCATGCCCGTCACTAATTAGGCTGTATGTGTCTGACGCAGCGCGCACATCTTTCGGGGTCTTCGGGGGGTTCCGGGGTTGGTGTGGGCGTCGCCCGGGCGGGCTGCAGACGGACTGTGCATTCCCCTTCCCCCAATCCTAACCCTAACCATAATCCTAACCAAGCCTGTGCCTCCAGTCCGTCTGGGTGGCGTCCCATCATTCGTGGGCCTTCTGGGGACTTTGTTGTGGTGTGTGTGTTGTTGGGGGGCCACAAGTTTGACACACAAACTTGTCTCAGACACTACAATAAACAGGAGTTGGAGAAAAGATCAAAGCAAACATTTTCATGCTTTAAATAAACACCATGATACTTACCTGTGTGTTTTTCCACATTGTGATGCACACATCATGTCGAGTAGACACATCACAAATGTAGGATTAGTTTGGAGAGTCATAACATCGACACTGCAGTGTTGAGCGTGAGCCCCGCCCACTGCAGACCTCCCTATATATTCTCCTCCTGCTCAAAACGGCTCAGTACTCTCCGGCAGTCGAATGGAGCACATCCTGCTGTGGAAACAAATAGAGAAGCCGTAAGTCTCGGGGATTAGAAGTGCCCCACCTACTAGGGAATTAGAAGTGTCCCAGTAGGCATAGACTTTGCAGTGAAAAAGATGATTACGTCCTGCAATCAGTGCAAAGCCAGCCTGAAGAGGTCAAGAGACCGAAACGCGTCGCTGGATGGCAGGGCCAGTCATGCCCGTCACTAATTAGGCTGTATGTGTCTGACGCAGCGCGCACATCTTTCGGGGTCTTCGGGGGGTTCCGGGGTTGGTGTGGGCGTCGCCCGGGCGGGCTGCAGACGGACTGTGCATTCCCCTTCCCCCAATCCTAACCCTAACCATAATCCTAACCAAGCCTGTGCCTCCAGTCCGTCTGGGTGGCGTCCCATCATTCGTGGGCCTTCTGGGGACTTTGTTGTGGTGTGTGTGTTGTTGGGGGGCCACAAGTTTGACACACAAACTTGTCTCAGACACTACAATAAACAGGAGTTGGAGAAAAGATCAAAGCAAACATTTTCATGCTTTAAATAAACACCATGATACTTACCTGTGTGTTTTTCCACATTGTGATGCACACATCATGTCGAGTAGACACATCACAAATGTAGGATTAGTTTGGAGAGTCATAACATCGACACTGCAGTGTTGAGCGTGAGCCCCGCCCACTGCAGACCTCCCTATATATTCTCCTCCTGCTCAAAACGGCTCAGTACTCTCCGGCAGTCGAATGGAGCACATCCTGCTGTGGAAACAAATAGAGAAGCCGTAAGTCTCGGGGATTAGAAGTGCCCCACCTACTAGGGAATTAGAAGTGTCCCAGTAGGCATAGACTTTGCAGTGAAAAAGATGATTACGTCCTGCAATCAGTGCAAAGCCAGCCTGAAGAGGTCAAGAGACCGAAACGCGTCGCTGGATGGCAGGGCCAGTCATGCCCGTCACTAATTAGGCTGTATGTGTCTGACGCAGCGCGCACATCTTTCGGGGTCTTCGGGGGGTTCCGGGGTTGGTGTGGGCGTCGCCCGGGCGGGCTGCAGACGGACTGTGCATTCCCCTTCCCCCAATCCTAACCCTAACCATAATCCTAACCAAGCCTGTGCCTCCAGTCCGTCTGGGTGGCGTCCCATCATTCGTGGGCCTTCTGGGGACTTTGTTGTGGTGTGTGTGTTGTTGGGGGGCCACAAGTTTGACACACAAACTTGTCTCAGACACTACAATAAACAGGAGTTGGAGAAAAGATCAAAGCAAACATTTTCATGCTTTAAATAAACACCATGATACTTACCTGTGTGTTTTTCCACATTGTGATGCACACATCATGTCGAGTAGACACATCACAAATGTAGGATTAGTTTGGAGAGTCATAACATCGACACTGCAGTGTTGAGCGTGAGCCCCGCCCACTGCAGACCTCCCTATATATTCTCCTCCTGCTCAAAACGGCTCAGTACTCTCCGGCAGTCGAATGGAGCACATCCTGCTGTGGAAACAAATAGAGAAGCCGTAAGTCTCGGGGATTAGAAGTGCCCCACCTACTAGGGAATTAGAAGTGTCCCAGTAGGCATAGACTTTGCAGTGAAAAAGATGATTACGTCCTGCAATCAGTGCAAAGCCAGCCTGAAGAGGTCAAGAGACCGAAACGCGTCGCTGGATGGCAGGGCCAGTCATGCCCGTCACTAATTAGGCTGTATGTGTCTGACGCAGCGCGCACATCTTTCGGGGTCTTCGGGGGGTTCCGGGGTTGGTGTGGGCGTCGCCCGGGCGGGCTGCAGACGGACTGTGCATTCCCCTTCCCCCAATCCTAACCCTAACCATAATCCTAACCAAGCCTGTGCCTCCAGTCCGTCTGGGTGGCGTCCCATCATTCGTGGGCCTTCTGGGGACTTTGTTGTGGTGTGTGTGTTGTTGGGGGGCCACAAGTTTGACACACAAACTTGTCTCAGACACTACAATAAACAGGAGTTGGAGAAAAGATCAAAGCAAACATTTTCATGCTTTAAATAAACACCATGATACTTACCTGTGTGTTTTTCCACATTGTGATGCACACATCATGTCGAGTAGACACATCACAAATGTAGGATTAGTTTGGAGAGTCATAACATCGACACTGCAGTGTTGAGCGTGAGCCCCGCCCACTGCAGACCTCCCTATATATTCTCCTCCTGCTCAAAACGGCTCAGTACTCTCCGGCAGTCGAATGGAGCACATCCTGCTGTGGAAACAAATAGAGAAGCCGTAAGTCTCGGGGATTAGAAGTGCCCCACCTACTAGGGAATTAGAAGTGTCCCAGTAGGCATAGACTTTGCAGTGAAAAAGATGATTACGTCCTGCAATCAGTGCAAAGCCAGCCTGAAGAGGTCAAGAGACCGAAACGCGTCGCTGGATGGCAGGGCCAGTCATGCCCGTCACTAATTAGGCTGTATGTGTCTGACGCAGCGCGCACATCTTTCGGGGTCTTCGGGGGGTTCCGGGGTTGGTGTGGGCGTCGCCCGGGCGGGCTGCAGACGGACTGTGCATTCCCCTTCCCCCAATCCTAACCCTAACCATAATCCTAACCAAGCCTGTGCCTCCAGTCCGTCTGGGTGGCGTCCCATCATTCGTGGGCCTTCTGGGGACTTTGTTGTGGTGTGTGTGTTGTTGGGGGGCCACAAGTTTGACACACAAACTTGTCTCAGACACTACAATAAACAGGAGTTGGAGAAAAGATCAAAGCAAACATTTTCATGCTTTAAATAAACACCATGATACTTACCTGTGTGTTTTTCCACATTGTGATGCACACATCATGTCGAGTAGACACATCACAAATGTAGGATTAGTTTGGAGAGTCATAACATCGACACTGCAGTGTTGAGCGTGAGCCCCGCCCACTGCAGACCTCCCTATATATTCTCCTCCTGCTCAAAACGGCTCAGTACTCTCCGGCAGTCGAATGGAGCACATCCTGCTGTGGAAACAAATAGAGAAGCCGTAAGTCTCGGGGATTAGAAGTGCCCCACCTACTAGGGAATTAGAAGTGTCCCAGTAGGCATAGACTTTGCAGTGAAAAAGATGATTACGTCCTGCAATCAGTGCAAAGCCAGCCTGAAGAGGTCAAGAGACCGAAACGCGTCGCTGGATGGCAGGGCCAGTCATGCCCGTCACTAATTAGGCTGTATGTGTCTGACGCAGCGCGCACATCTTTCGGGGTCTTCGGGGGGTTCCGGGGTTGGTGTGGGCGTCGCCCGGGCGGGCTGCAGACGGACTGTGCATTCCCCTTCCCCCAATCCTAACCCTAACCATAATCCTAACCAAGCCTGTGCCTCCAGTCCGTCTGGGTGGCGTCCCATCATTCGTGGGCCTTCTGGGGACTTTGTTGTGGTGTGTGTGTTGTTGGGGGGCCACAAGTTTGACACACAAACTTGTCTCAGACACTACAATAAACAGGAGTTGGAGAAAAGATCAAAGCAAACATTTTCATGCTTTAAATAAACACCATGATACTTACCTGTGTGTTTTTCCACATTGTGATGCACACATCATGTCGAGTAGACACATCACAAATGTAGGATTAGTTTGGAGAGTCATAACATCGACACTGCAGTGTTGAGCGTGAGCCCCGCCCACTGCAGACCTCCCTATATATTCTCCTCCTGCTCAAAACGGCTCAGTACTCTCCGGCAGTCGAATGGAGCACATCCTGCTGTGGAAACAAATAGAGAAGCCGTAAGTCTCGGGGATTAGAAGTGCCCCACCTACTAGGGAATTAGAAGTGTCCCAGTAGGCATAGACTTTGCAGTGAAAAAGATGATTACGTCCTGCAATCAGTGCAAAGCCAGCCTGAAGAGGTCAAGAGACCGAAACGCGTCGCTGGATGGCAGGGCCAGTCATGCCCGTCACTAATTAGGCTGTATGTGTCTGACGCAGCGCGCACATCTTTCGGGGTCTTCGGGGGGTTCCGGGGTTGGTGTGGGCGTCGCCCGGGCGGGCTGCAGACGGACTGTGCATTCCCCTTCCCCCAATCCTAACCCTAACCATAATCCTAACCAAGCCTGTGCCTCCAGTCCGTCTGGGTGGCGTCCCATCATTCGTGGGCCTTCTGGGGACTTTGTTGTGGTGTGTGTGTTGTTGGGGGGCCACAAGTTTGACACACAAACTTGTCTCAGACACTACAATAAACAGGAGTTGGAGAAAAGATCAAAGCAAACATTTTCATGCTTTAAATAAACACCATGATACTTACCTGTGTGTTTTTCCACATTGTGATGCACACATCATGTCGAGTAGACACATCACAAATGTAGGATTAGTTTGGAGAGTCATAACATCGACACTGCAGTGTTGAGCGTGAGCCCCGCCCACTGCAGACCTCCCTATATATTCTCCTCCTGCTCAAAACGGCTCAGTACTCTCCGGCAGTCGAATGGAGCACATCCTGCTGTGGAAACAAATAGAGAAGCCGTAAGTCTCGGGGATTAGAAGTGCCCCACCTACTAGGGAATTAGAAGTGTCCCAGTAGGCATAGACTTTGCAGTGAAAAAGATGATTACGTCCTGCAATCAGTGCAAAGCCAGCCTGAAGAGGTCAAGAGACCGAAACGCGTCGCTGGATGGCAGGGCCAGTCATGCCCGTCACTAATTAGGCTGTATGTGTCTGACGCAGCGCGCACATCTTTCGGGGTCTTCGGGGGGTTCCGGGGTTGGTGTGGGCGTCGCCCGGGCGGGCTGCAGACGGACTGTGCATTCCCCTTCCCCCAATCCTAACCCTAACCATAATCCTAACCAAGCCTGTGCCTCCAGTCCGTCTGGGTGGCGTCCCATCATTCGTGGGCCTTCTGGGGACTTTGTTGTGGTGTGTGTGTTGTTGGGGGGCCACAAGTTTGACACACAAACTTGTCTCAGACACTACAATAAACAGGAGTTGGAGAAAAGATCAAAGCAAACATTTTCATGCTTTAAATAAACACCATGATACTTACCTGTGTGTTTTTCCACATTGTGATGCACACATCATGTCGAGTAGACACATCACAAATGTAGGATTAGTTTGGAGAGTCATAACATCGACACTGCAGTGTTGAGCGTGAGCCCCGCCCACTGCAGACCTCCCTATATATTCTCCTCCTGCTCAAAACGGCTCAGTACTCTCCGGCAGTCGAATGGAGCACATCCTGCTGTGGAAACAAATAGAGAAGCCGTAAGTCTCGGGGATTAGAAGTGCCCCACCTACTAGGGAATTAGAAGTGTCCCAGTAGGCATAGACTTTGCAGTGAAAAAGATGATTACGTCCTGCAATCAGTGCAAAGCCAGCCTGAAGAGGTCAAGAGACCGAAACGCGTCGCTGGATGGCAGGGCCAGTCATGCCCGTCACTAATTAGGCTGTATGTGTCTGACGCAGCGCGCACATCTTTCGGGGTCTTCGGGGGGTTCCGGGGTTGGTGTGGGCGTCGCCCGGGCGGGCTGCAGACGGACTGTGCATTCCCCTTCCCCCAATCCTAACCCTAACCATAATCCTAACCAAGCCTGTGCCTCCAGTCCGTCTGGGTGGCGTCCCATCATTCGTGGGCCTTCTGGGGACTTTGTTGTGGTGTGTGTGTTGTTGGGGGGCCACAAGTTTGACACACAAACTTGTCTCAGACACTACAATAAACAGGAGTTGGAGAAAAGATCAAAGCAAACATTTTCATGCTTTAAATAAACACCATGATACTTACCTGTGTGTTTTTCCACATTGTGATGCACACATCATGTCGAGTAGACACATCACAAATGTAGGATTAGTTTGGAGAGTCATAACATCGACACTGCAGTGTTGAGCGTGAGCCCCGCCCACTGCAGACCTCCCTATATATTCTCCTCCTGCTCAAAACGGCTCAGTACTCTCCGGCAGTCGAATGGAGCACATCCTGCTGTGGAAACAAATAGAGAAGCCGTAAGTCTCGGGGATTAGAAGTGCCCCACCTACTAGGGAATTAGAAGTGTCCCAGTAGGCATAGACTTTGCAGTGAAAAAGATGATTACGTCCTGCAATCAGTGCAAAGCCAGCCTGAAGAGGTCAAGAGACCGAAACGCGTCGCTGGATGGCAGGGCCAGTCATGCCCGTCACTAATTAGGCTGTATGTGTCTGACGCAGCGCGCACATCTTTCGGGGTCTTCGGGGGGTTCCGGGGTTGGTGTGGGCGTCGCCCGGGCGGGCTGCAGACGGACTGTGCATTCCCCTTCCCCCAATCCTAACCCTAACCATAATCCTAACCAAGCCTGTGCCTCCAGTCCGTCTGGGTGGCGTCCCATCATTCGTGGGCCTTCTGGGGACTTTGTTGTGGTGTGTGTGTTGTTGGGGGGCCACAAGTTTGACACACAAACTTGTCTCAGACACTACAATAAACAGGAGTTGGAGAAAAGATCAAAGCAAACATTTTCATGCTTTAAATAAACACCATGATACTTACCTGTGTGTTTTTCCACATTGTGATGCACACATCATGTCGAGTAGACACATCACAAATGTAGGATTAGTTTGGAGAGTCATAACATCGACACTGCAGTGTTGAGCGTGAGCCCCGCCCACTGCAGACCTCCCTATATATTCTCCTCCTGCTCAAAACGGCTCAGTACTCTCCGGCAGTCGAATGGAGCACATCCTGCTGTGGAAACAAATAGAGAAGCCGTAAGTCTCGGGGATTAGAAGTGCCCCACCTACTAGGGAATTAGAAGTGTCCCAGTAGGCATAGACTTTGCAGTGAAAAAGATGATTACGTCCTGCAATCAGTGCAAAGCCAGCCTGAAGAGGTCAAGAGACCGAAACGCGTCGCTGGATGGCAGGGCCAGTCATGCCCGTCACTAATTAGGCTGTATGTGTCTGACGCAGCGCGCACATCTTTCGGGGTCTTTGGGGGGTTCCGGGGTTGGTGTGGGCGTCGCCCGGGCGGGCTGCAGACGGACTGTGCATTCCCCTTCCCCCAATCCTAACCCTAACCATAATCCTAACCAAGCCTGTGCCTCCAGTCCGTCTGGGTGGCGTCCCATCATTCGTGGGCCTTCTGGGGACTTTGTTGTGGTGTGTGTGTTGTTGGGGGGCCACAAGTTTGACACACAAACTTGTCTCAGACACTACAATAAACAGGAGTTGGAGAAAAGATCAAAGCAAACATTTTCATGCTTTAAATAAACACCATGATACTTACCTGTGTGTTTTTCCACATTGTGATGCACACATCATGTCGAGTAGACACATCACAAATGTAGGATTAGTTTGGAGAGTCATAACATCGACACTGCAGTGTTGAGCGTGAGCCCCGCCCACTGCAGACCTCCCTATATATTCTCCTCCTGCTCAAAACGGCTCAGTACTCTCCGGCAGTCGAATGGAGCACATCCTGCTGTGGAAACAAATAGAGAAGCCGTAAGTCTCGGGGATTAGAAGTGCCCCACCTACTAGGGAATTAGAAGTGTCCCAGTAGGCATAGACTTTGCAGTGAAAAAGATGATTACGTCCTGCAATCAGTGCAAAGCCAGCCTGAAGAGGTCAAGAGACCGAAACGCGTCGCTGGATGGCAGGGCCAGTCATGCCCGTCACTAATTAGGCTGTATGTGTCTGACGCAGCGCGCACATCTTTCGGGGTCTTCGGGGGGTTCCGGGGTTGGTGTGGGCGTCGCCCGGGCGGGCTGCAGACGGACTGTGCATTCCCCTTCCCCCAATCCTAACCCTAACCATAATCCTAACCAAGCCTGTGCCTCCAGTCCGTCTGGGTGGCGTCCCATCATTCGTGGGCCTTCTGGGGACTTTGTTGTGGTGTGTGTGTTGTTGGGGGGCCACAAGTTTGACACACAAACTTGTCTCAGACACTACAATAAACAGGAGTTGGAGAAAAGATCAAAGCAAACATTTTCATGCTTTAAATAAACACCATGATACTTACCTGTGTGTTTTTCCACATTGTGATGCACACATCATGTCGAGTAGACACATCACAAATGTAGGATTAGTTTGGAGAGTCATAACATCGACACTGCAGTGTTGAGCGTGAGCCCCGCCCACTGCAGACCTCCCTATATATTCTCCTCCTGCTCAAAACGGCTCAGTACTCTCCGGCAGTCGAATGGAGCACATCCTGCTGTGGAAACAAATAGAGAAGCCGTAAGTCTCGGGGATTAGAAGTGCCCCACCTACTAGGGAATTAGAAGTGTCCCAGTAGGCATAGACTTTGCAGTGAAAAAGATGATTACGTCCTGCAATCAGTGCAAAGCCAGCCTGAAGAGGTCAAGAGACCGAAACGCGTCGCTGGATGGCAGGGCCAGTCATGCCCGTCACTAATTAGGCTGTATGTGTCTGACGCAGCGCGCACATCTTTCGGGGTCTTCGGGGGGTTCCGGGGTTGGTGTGGGCGTCGCCCGGGCGGGCTGCAGACGGACTGTGCATTCCCCTTCCCCCAATCCTAACCCTAACCATAATCCTAACCAAGCCTGTGCCTCCAGTCCGTCTGGGTGGCGTCCCATCATTCGTGGGCCTTCTGGGGACTTTGTTGTGGTGTGTGTGTTGTTGGGGGGCCACAAGTTTGACACACAAACTTGTCTCAGACACTACAATAAACAGGAGTTGGAGAAAAGATCAAAGCAAACATTTTCATGCTTTAAATAAACACCATGATACTTACCTGTGTGTTTTTCCACATTGTGATGCACACATCATGTCGAGTAGACACATCACAAATGTAGGATTAGTTTGGAGAGTCATAACATCGACACTGCAGTGTTGAGCGTGAGCCCCGCCCACTGCAGACCTCCCTATATATTCTCCTCCTGCTCAAAACGGCTCAGTACTCTCCGGCAGTCGAATGGAGCACATCCTGCTGTGGAAACAAATAGAGAAGCCGTAAGTCTCGGGGATTAGAAGTGCCCCACCTACTAGGGAATTAGAAGTGTCCCAGTAGGCATAGACTTTGCAGTGAAAAAGATGATTACGTCCTGCAATCAGTGCAAAGCCAGCCTGAAGAGGTCAAGAGACCGAAACGCGTCGCTGGATGGCAGGGCCAGTCATGCCCGTCACTAATTAGGCTGTATGTGTCTGACGCAGCGCGCACATCTTTCGGGGTCTTCGGGGGGTTCCGGGGTTGGTGTGGGCGTCGCCCGGGCGGGCTGCAGACGGACTGTGCATTCCCCTTCCCCCAATCCTAACCCTAACCATAATCCTAACCAAGCCTGTGCCTCCAGTCCGTCTGGGTGGCGTCCCATCATTCGTGGGCCTTCTGGGGACTTTGTTGTGGTGTGTGTGTTGTTGGGGGGCCACAAGTTTGACACACAAACTTGTCTCAGACACTACAATAAACAGGAGTTGGAGAAAAGATCAAAGCAAACATTTTCATGCTTTAAATAAACACCATGATACTTACCTGTGTGTTTTTCCACATTGTGATGCACACATCATGTCGAGTAGACACATCACAAATGTAGGATTAGTTTGGAGAGTCATAACATCGACACTGCAGTGTTGAGCGTGAGCCCCGCCCACTGCAGACCTCCCTATATATTCTCCTCCTGCTCAAAACGGCTCAGTACTCTCCGGCAGTCGAATGGAGCACATCCTGCTGTGGAAACAAATAGAGAAGCCGTAAGTCTCGGGGATTAGAAGTGCCCCACCTACTAGGGAATTAGAAGTGTCCCAGTAGGCATAGACTTTGCAGTGAAAAAGATGATTACGTCCTGCAATCAGTGCAAAGCCAGCCTGAAGAGGTCAAGAGACCGAAACGCGTCGCTGGATGGCAGGGCCAGTCATGCCCGTCACTAATTAGGCTGTATGTGTCTGACGCAGCGCGCACATCTTTCGGGGTCTTCGGGGGGTTCCGGGGTTGGTGTGGGCGTCGCCCGGGCGGGCTGCAGACGGACTGTGCATTCCCCTTCCCCCAATCCTAACCCTAACCATAATCCTAACCCTAACCCTAACCCTAACCCTAACCCTAACCCTAACCCAACCCCAACCACAAACCTAACCCTTACCCCAACCCTAATCCTAACCCCAAACCTAACCCGCCAGTGCCTCCAGTCCGTCTTTGGGTGGCGTTCTGCCGGTCGTGGGGCTTCCTGGGGACTCTGTTTGCGAGGGACGTGAGTGCAAGTGGCACCATGTCAGTGTGGTGAGGAGCTCAAACACATTACAGGAGTTGAGGCACAAAAGAACAACCATATTTACATTGTCTTGCGTGGTTGGGCTGAGGGGTCCGTTGTGACACTGCAGGGGAACCGAAGCTCCACCCCCTGTAGAGCTCTCATAAATAAGTCCTCCTCCTACTCCACCGGCTCATTCGCTCTCCAGCTGTCGATGAGGGGACATCCAGCTGTGAAGACAAGTAAGAAGCCGTGTGTCAGAGAACAGCCAACCTGATGAGGTCTGAGGGACCGAAACGCGTCGTTGGACAGCCACAAACATTTGGCCGTGTTTGCCACCACACTGCACACCCAGGAGTTTGGCGTTGTACGCCTTCGGGGTTCTCGGGGGGTTCTGCGACTGGTGTGGGCGTCGCCCGGGCGGGCTGCAGACGGACCGAGCACACCCTTACCCCAACCCTAATCCTAACCCCAAACCTAACCCGCCAGTGCCTCCAGTCCGTCTTTGGGTGGCGTTCTGCCGGTCGTGGGGCTTCCTGGGGACTCTGTTTGCGAGGGACGTGAGTGCAAGTGGCACCATGTCAGTGTGGTGAGGAGCTCAAACACATTACAGGAGTTGAGGCACAAAAGAACAACCATATTTACATTGTCTTGCGTGGTTGGGCTGAGGGGTCCGTTGTGACACTGCAGGGGAACCGAAGCTCCACCCCCTGTAGAGCTCTCATAAATAAGTCCTCCTCCTACTCCACCGGCTCATTCGCTCTCCAGCTGTCGATGAGGGGACATCCAGCTGTGAAGACAAGTAAGAAGCCGTGTGTCAGAGAACAGCCAACCTGATGAGGTCTGAGGGACCGAAACGCGTCGTTGGACAGCCACAAACATTTGGCCGTGTTTGCCACCACACTGCACACCCAGGAGTTTGGCGTTGTACGCCTTCGGGGTTCTCGGGGGGTTCTGCGACTGGTGTGGGCGTCGCCCGGGCGGGCTGCAGACGGACCGAGCACACCCTTACCCCAACCCTAATCCTAACCCCAAACCTAACCCGCCAGTGCCTCCAGTCCGTCTTTGGGTGGCGTTCTGCCGGTCGTGGGGCTTCCTGGGGACTCTGTTTGCGAGGGACGTGAGTGCAAGTGGCACCATGTCAGTGTGGTGAGGAGCTCAAACACATTACAGGAGTTGAGGCACAAAAGAACAACCATATTTACATTGTCTTGCGTGGTTGGGCTGAGGGGTCCGTTGTGACACTGCAGGGGAACCGAAGCTCCACCCCCTGTAGAGCTCTCATAAATAAGTCCTCCTCCTACTCCACCGGCTCATTCGCTCTCCAGCTGTCGATGAGGGGACATCCAGCTGTGAAGACAAGTAAGAAGCCGTGTGTCAGAGAACAGCCAACCTGATGAGGTCTGAGGGACCGAAACGCGTCGTTGGACAGCCACAAACATTTGGCCGTGTTTGCCACCACACTGCACACCCAGGAGTTTGGCGTTGTACGCCTTCGGGGTTCTCGGGGGGTTCTGCGACTGGTGTGGGCGTCGCCCGGGCGGGCTGCAGACGGACCGAGCACACCCTTACCCCAACCCTAATCCTAACCCCAAACCTAACCCTAACCCTAACCCTAACCCTAACCCTGGATATTATCCGCATGTGTTTGTCACTTCATTTAAAGCTGGATATTATCCGCATGTGTTTGTCACTTCATTTAAAGCCCCGATTCGATTTCTTCCAGGGTCCTTGGGGTGGCCATCGTTCGGCTTGGCGTCGCCTGGACAGGTTGTGATGGAGCGAGCACACCCTCCTCTTCTCTCTTTTCTTTTTTTCACACTCTCTCTCTCTCTATCCCTCTCCCTCTCCTCTCCTAAACCTAACCTTTACTCTCTCCTCTCCTAAACCTAACCTTTACTCTCTCTCTCATCTCACTCTCTCTCTCTCTCTCTCACTCACTCTCTCTCTCTCTCTCTCTCTCTCTCTCTCTCTCTCTATCTCACTCTCTCTCTCTCCTAACCCTAACCCCAACCCCAACCACAAACCTAACCCTAACCCTAACCCTAAACCCTAACCCTAACCCTAACCCTAACCCTAACCCTAACCCTAACCCTAACCCTAACCCTAACCCTAACCCCTCGTGGACACTCCTCCTCCACGCACGCCGGTTCCCGAAGCGGGTCCAAGCTGGTCCCAATTTTTTTCGGGAATCCGGAAGGGGCCTAGAGCGGTCGCTTCGGCCTCTCAGCCGACAGAGGATACAGACACGACACAATTAGCCACACCTATCAGTCCGCGCAGGGGCCCCACTAGACACATCAGTACCACGCGCAAGTTGGTTGATTGGCACCTGTCTGTGGATAGGAAGGTCCTGGTGATTGGTGACTCCAATATTAGTCGTCTTCCACCTGTCCGTCTCCAGGACCTTCAGATGGACAGCTATCCAGGTGCCAACTTCCGCCACGCAGAGGCCATCCTAGAAAAAACAAAGATTAGTGTCGAAGTGGAAATGGTGGTGTTATCGTTCGGCCTCAATAACAAGGAACAAAACCCGAAGGCCACCACCTTTAAACAAATCCAAAGGGCCCTAAAGGTGGCCAAAACGGTGTTCCCGAACGCCGACATTTCCATCCCCATCATTAACTTCTCAGAAGCCCTGCCCCAGGAACATAAAGATAACCTCCACAAAATTAATACTTATATTCAAAAAAACTATAATTTCATTCCGGCACTCACCAGTGAGAAGTTTGCTACGGGGAGGGACAACCTTCACTGGACCGAGGAAACGGCCAAAAACATGCTGAAGCACTGGCTTCACCATTTAAACATGGCATCCCCAAAAACCCGACCTGTCGGGGGGGTGACACAAGCACAAACAACACCACCACAAACACAAACAAAAACATTGTAAATTTGGCAAAACATTTCACACTTACCTCCTCACAGCGCTCCCTCCTCAATAAAGGCCTCACGTTCGTCCCATCCACCAACCTTAGTCCTGAGTGGCACCACCAAATGAAGTTTGACTTACAAGAATACCACAGGGGTGTCAAACTCGCGGTGTTCTATGAAAAGCAAGGGTCCCTCGGTCCGCGACCTTTCACCGCCCGGTCCGAGTGGGAGCCCTCACCCGGTCTGCTACCTCCAGAGGTCCACACACTGGTCCTAGCGGACGAGCATCCATCGCTCCTATCGGGTTGCGCCCTCGCCATTACGCCCAACCTCACGCGTGACGAAACTGAGGCCCTTCAGAGTCTGAAAAATAACAATAACATTGTTATCAAACCGGCAGACAAAGGAAGCGCTGTGGTCATCTTTGACAGGTCTCAGTATGTCTGGGAGGGCACCAGACAACTGAACGACACCACCTACTACTCCCCGTTGGCCGCACCCATTTATCTTGACACAATCCCTATGGTGGAAAAAATCATTAAAAATTTATTAAATAAAAGATTCATCAATCATAAACAGTTTACTTACCTCCTGGGCGAATCGGATCCCCGTCCTCGTAGGTTTTATTTACTCCCCAAAATCCACAAGGAACCCCACAAATGGAGCCAGCCCCATGTCATACCCCCGGGCAGGCCCATAGTTTCCGACTGTGGGAGCGAAACCTACAGGACGGCAGAATTTATTGATTTTTATTTAACGCCACTTTCCATCAAACACAATAGTTATTTGAAAGACACATATGATTTTATAGAAAAAATTAAAAATCTGATCATTCCCCAAGAGGCCATTCTGTTCACAATTGATATAGACAGTTTATACACAAACATAGACATTGAACAGGGCATCCAAGCCGTAAAAAATATATTTGGCAAATATCGAGACATTAGCAGGCCGGACAAAGAACTCCTGCAGCTGCTCGACATAAATTTAAGGAGGAACGACTTCGAATTTAATGGGAAGTTCTTCCTCCAGATTAAAGGGACAGCCATGGGGAAGAAATTTGCCCCGGCATACGCCAATATTTTTATGGCGGAATGGGAGACCTCCGCCCTCGCAGCGTGCCCGATCAAGCCCCTGCATTACTTACGGTACCTCGATGATATCTGGGGGGTATGGGCCCACTCCGTAGAGGAGTTTGAGGTGTTCCGCCACACCCTCAATACTCACAACCCCAGTATCACTATCAAGTCCACCACCAGCCCCATGTCGGTGGATTTCTTGGACACCACCACATACAAAGGTCCAGACTTCCCCTCCACTCACAATCTGGACATAAAGGTTTATTTCAAACAGACTGACACCCACGCCCTCCTCCACAAGACCAGTTTCCACCCCCGACATACCTACGCGGGACTGGTCAAGTCCCAGCTGCTAAGATTCCACCGGATCTGCACCAGGCGGGAGGACTTCGTCACGGCCACGGGAGCCCTGTTCACGGCCCTGAGGAAGAGGGGATATTCGAGATCCTTCCTCAGGAGACAGTTCAGGTGCTTCTTGGACCCCAAGAAGCCTCCCCCTGGTGAGTCCATGATCCCCCTGATCACGACCTTCTCACCTGCGGCGGTACAGGTAGCTAGAAGAGTCAAACAAAACTTTAAAGACTTTGTGGATAATAGTGGCAGGCTCCAAAAACATTATTTGGTGTCAGCATACCGTAAGAATCCCAACCTGTGCGATCTGCTGGTCAGGGCTCGGGTCCCCTCCACGAGAGATCCTCCCCCGACTCGGAGCAGCGTCCCCTTCAGACACATCCCGTGGCTACTTAACCGCCACAACGGGAGGGTCTTCCGGCCCCTATGCAGGGGGGACGCACGCACAAAAAACTGCGTTTACGTCATCCGATGCCAGCGTTGCCACGCCCTGTATGTTGGGGAGACGGGAAACACCATCGCCACCCGTTTCCACCAACATAGACACAACATTACTCGACAGAAGAACACCACCACCCACCTGGTGCAACACTTCCTCCGGCACGGGTGGGCTTCTGTCCGGGTTTGTGTCATCCAGCACGACTCCAAATGGAGTGCAGGCCAACGGCGACACGCCGAACGCCTGTGGATGACCAAATTGGGCACTAGACATCCGGGGGGCCTCAATGAGGCGTGAGTGCGAGCCCGCTGGGCCATAGACGGACCGTGCACACCCCTCTTATATTCTTTTTTACACTCTTTTATCGCCCTTCCCCCACCCCTTACCCTAACCCTAACCACTCTCCTTTTTCACTCCTAAAACCTACCCATCTCTCTTTTCTTTACACCTAACACCTACCCATCTCTCCTTCTCTTTATACCTAACCCTAACTCCTAACTCTAACCCTAACCCCAACCCCAACCCCAACCCTAACCCGCCTGTGCCTCTGGTCCACACACGGCTCGCGCTCCGCCCATTGGGGACCCTCCTGGTTCCACCTCTCATCCGCACCAATATATACAACATTGCGGATAATAACACTTACCTTACTACTCACCTGGGTATCCGGACGTCTCTGGCGGAAGGGATGCCTCGGAGGTCCTGGTCTTCCCACGAGTACCTGTAAAAAAACAACAACAAAATCAAAGAAAGAACATATGATAACAACATCAAAAATACTTACCTTTATTGTCATGTCTCTCACCTGGGGTAAACGGACGTTGTCCTTTACTCCAACGACTGCAAAAAGACACAGAAACAATACTAAAATACTTACCTTGGTTACAGGGTCATGGACCTAGCTACACGGACGTACCCGGCGCAGGGAGTGCTCCGGATGTCCGTGTACTCCAACGACCTGAAAAAATACCAAAAAAATACAAAAATACTTAAAATCTCCCAAAAAAAATCAAAAAACCTAACAAAAACACAAAAAAATACTAAAAAACCTTTAAAAATTTCTCCAAAAAAATACTTTGGACTTGTTTGAACTCCGTTTGGAGTCACAATTACCGTTTTCCTCGGCTCAGTTTTATTGTGCTATTAATAGTGAATTTTCCTTATTTTTATCTTATTATTTCCTATTTTTGCCTATTTAATTTTATTTTATTTTATTTTATTTATTTATTCACTATTAATAATAATATAAAATACCATTTACATGGTCAATGCTGTCACTGGGTGCCAATTATTGCTGCATGGATGATTTTAGCTGAGCAGTTTGCATCGCTTAAAACTTTTCTGTTTATTTTTCGCCAGCTACGACTCCACCTTACTCTCAGCAGCCAATCAGCCTCAGTCTACAGCCAACCACCGAACGAGCAACATCGCTCTCATTGCACACTAGCCGACTTTTTCATTTCATATTCCATTTAGCAAGTCTCAGCCTGAAGAAGGCACATTCGTGCCGAAACGTTGCATTTATAAGACTTGCCATACATTATTTTTCACCTTTTTACTATCTTTCCTCTACCCTCCCTCTCTCTTTTTGTTTGTGGCCGTGCGGAACTTTTCCCACGAGGCGAAAAGTCCGCCGACAATTCGCTCTTTTACGTTCAGTTTTTACACCTTAATTATTTAATTTAATTTATTCCACTCCTTACCTTGGAGTCTTTTATCGTGCTGCATAGCACCGCCCTTAGTTGTTTATTTTCTTTATATTCTTTTTTCTTCGAAGAAGCTGGTCTTCTTCTTCTGTGGTTTTTTTCGAAAGACATCCGGTTTGCGCTGACGTGACGTCACTGACACGCGCCGGAGTCTTTCTATTTTATTTCTTTTCTATCAATTTATTTTTTCTTTCTACCTACCTACCTTCATTCCTATTATATTTTTATACACAAAATCCATTTTACATTAAATATCACTTTCGGTTGTCGTAAAATGGCGGCGTGGAACGACGAGGAATGGGTCCTCGTCCGTCCTCGCGGACGCAAACAGCGATCGCGGCGCGAGATCACCCCGCCCCCTCGTCCTCAACCTCAATACGGCCGCTATGATGACGAAGATTATCATTTTGCGGACCGTCGTCAACAACCGCCTCGCAGGAGCTACGCGGAGGTGCTGCGTGGCTATCCTGCAGAGGAGGAGGACGAGCGGACGCGCCTCCGCAGCGACACGCGTCGCTACGACAACCGATCGCGTGAGAGACGTGACGTACGTGGTCGGGACTACCCCACACGCGACGCACGTCGCCGGGACTACCCTACACGCGACGCACGTCGCCGCGATTACCCCACACGCAACACACGCCGCCATGTTTACTCCACAAACAACACACGTCGCCAGGGCAACGCCTCTCGCGACAGGAGTAACAGCGGCCGGCGTGGCAAGCGTTATGGTGCCCCACGGTGGGAAAATCAACACAACACATTCCAAAAAAATAAAAACAATTTTGTCAGAGGATACAAACCTCAATATTTCCAACATCCTGCACATAATAGACCCCAAAAAAACAGGGTTAATTTCCGACCTGCACACTATGAGCCTCCCAATCCCAGGAGGACTTTTAGAGCAGACAAACCTGGATTTGGACGGGGTCAACGCCCGAATATAAACAGGAATGTAAACACAACACGTCCCACCAGGGAAATTCATCCTGACAATCAGGATAGTGATTTTAGCATCAAAGCTAAAATCATCTATAACATCATTAAAATAATACACCACCAAAATAATGTGGATAGAGATATCCAACCAAAAACTATTACTAATATGGAACTCACCTTGACGACCGGAATCAGGCCAGCGGTCACCAACCCTGATACAGAAGCCCTAATAAAAGACAATGCACACAATTGGGCACAAAAAACTGTACAAATACTAAGAGAACATTATAAAAAAGCGCTGCAGACGGAAATCAACAAATTGGGTGCTTTTATTGGGCAAAATTGGAAGGAACCATTCCAGGTGGCCTCAGCTTGGACCAGGACACACCTGGGACGCAGGTTGACCACCGAGACACTGCGGCTGGCTGAGGGTCTGGTGATCTCCATCTGTGTGGACGTTCGTGGCGTGGACGAGGGGGGTAGTCCGTCACGATCCCAGCAGACGGGGTCACCAGTCCGCTTGGATCCTTCCAGCACCCGAGTGGTGATGGAGGTAGTGCAGCCGCCGCTGCCGCTGCCGCTGCCGCTGCCCCTGCCGGTTCCAACCCTGCACGCTCCTGTGCGAGCCACGGCGTCCACCATGACCGACCCTGTGGTCGGGGACTGGTCCCCTGTGGTGGAGCCGGTTCCGGGTCCTAGGGGACCGGTCACCCCGGTCCCCTTCCCGGTTTTGTCGCCTTCTTCTCTGGCTGCGGCACCATCCAGGCCCCAGAGAATGACACGACCCCAGGAGCCATGCAGCAGTCCTCCCGACAACTCCATTGTCGAGGCTCCCCTGGTCCCGCCACCCAGGCCGCATCCGCAGGTCGAGACCGAAGTCAGGGTCCCTCCTGCGGTCTCGGACGCGCCACCGCCACCTGGGGAACAAAATACATCAGTTGTAGTCCATGTGGCGGACAATGCACAGGTGACGTCTGGCCAACCAGACACTTCCAACTACTTACCTGAGCAGCCGGCGTCATCCCCTGAGGGGCCTCCAGGGTGGTCCCAGCTGCCCCCTGACACGCCCCCCAGTTGGTCTCAACTAGGTTCTGGCCTACCGGGACCATCCTCGCCGACTTCCTCCCTCCTGGACGCGCCCCTCCCGGACGCGCCTCTTCCGGACGTGCCCCTCGTGGACACTCCTCCTCCACGCACGCCGGTTCCCGAAGCGGGTCCAAGCTGGTCCCAATTTTTTTCGGGAATCCGGAAGGGGCCTAGAGCGGTCGCTTCGGCCTCTCAGCCGACAGAGGATACAGACACGACACAATTAGCCACACCTATCAGTCCGCGCAGGGGCCCCACTAGACACATCAGTACCACGCGCAAGTTGGTTGATTGGCACCTGTCTGTGGATAAGAAGGTCCTGGTGATTGGTGACTCCAATATTAGTCGTCTTCCACCTGTCCGTCTCCAGGACCTTCAGATGGACAGCTATCCAGGTGCCAACTTCCGCCACGCAGAGGCCATCCTAGAAAAAACAAAGATTAGTGTCGAAGTGGAAATGGTGGTGTTATCGTTCGGCCTCAATAACAAGGAACAAAACCCGAAGGCCACCACCTTTAAACAAATCCAAAGGGCCCTAAAGGTGGCCAAAACGGTGTTCCCGAACGCCGACATTTCCATCCCCATCATTAACTTCTCAGAAGCCCTGCCCCAGGAACATAAAGATAACCTCCACAAAATTAATACTTATATTCAAAAAAACTATAATTTCATTCCGGCACTCACCAGTGAGAAGTTTGCTACGGGGAGGGACAACCTTCACTGGACCGAGGAAACGGCCAAAAACATGCTGAAGCACTGGCTTCACCATTTAAACATGGCATCCCCAAAAACCCGACCTGTCGGGGGGGTGACACAAGCACAAACAACACCACCACAAACACAAACAAAAACATTGTAAATTTGGCAAAACATTTCACACTTACCTCCTCACAGCGCTCCCTCCTCAATAAAGGCCTCACGTTCGTCCCATCCACCAACCTTAGTCCTGAGTGGCACCACCAAATGAAGTTTGACTTACAAGAATACCACAGGGGTGTCAAACTCGCGGTGTTCTATGAAAAGCAAGGGTCCCTCGGTCCGCGACCTTTCACCGCCCGGTCCGAGTGGGAGCCCTCACCCGGTCTGCTACCTCCAGAGGTCCACACACTGGTCCTAGCGGACGAGCATCCATCGCTCCTATCGGGTTGCGCCCTCGCCATTACGCCCAACCTCACGCGTGACGAAACTGAGGCCCTTCAGAGTCTGAAAAATAACAATAACATTGTTATCAAACCGGCAGACAAAGGAAGCGCTGTGGTCATCTTTGACAGGTCTCAGTATGTCTGGGAGGGCACCAGACAACTGAACGACACCACCTACTACTCCCCGTTGGCCGCACCCATTTATCTTGACACAATCCCTATGGTGGAAAAAATCATTAAAAATTTATTAAATAAAAGATTCATCAATCATAAACAGTTTACTTACCTCCTGGGCGAATCGGATCCCCGTCCTCGTAGGTTTTATTTACTCCCCAAAATCCACAAGGAACCCCACAAATGGAGCCAGCCCCATGTCATACCCCCGGGCAGGCCCATAGTTTCCGACTGTGGGAGCGAAACCTACAGGACGGCAGAATTTATTGATTTTTATTTAACGCCACTTTCCATCAAACACAATAGTTATTTGAAAGACACATATGATTTTATAGAAAAAATTAAAAATCTGATCATTCCCCAAGAGGCCATTCTGTTCACAATTGATATAGACAGTTTATACACAAACATAGACATTGAACAGGGCATCCAAGCCGTAAAAAATATATTTGGCAAATATCGAGACATTAGCAGGCCGGACAAAGAACTCCTGCAGCTGCTCGACATAAATTTAAGGAGGAACGACTTCGAATTTAATGGGAAGTTCTTCCTCCAGATTAAAGGGACAGCCATGGGGAAGAAATTTGCCCCGGCATACGCCAATATTTTTATGGCGGAATGGGAGACCTCCGCCCTCGCAGCGTGCCCGATCAAGCCCCTGCATTACTTACGGTACCTCGATGATATCTGGGGGGTATGGGCCCACTCCGTAGAGGAGTTTGAGGTGTTCCGCCACACCCTCAATACTCACAACCCCAGTATCACTATCAAGTCCACCACCAGCCCCATGTCGGTGGATTTCTTGGACACCACCACATACAAAGGTCCAGACTTCCCCTCCACTCACAATCTGGACATAAAGGTTTATTTCAAACAGACTGACACCCACGCCCTCCTCCACAAGACCAGTTTCCACCCCCGACATACCTACGCGGGACTGGTCAAGTCCCAGCTGCTAAGATTCCACCGGATCTGCACCAGGCGGGAGGACTTCGTCACGGCCACGGGAGCCCTGTTCACGGCCCTGAGGAAGAGGGGATATTCGAGATCCTTCCTCAGGAGACAGTTCAGGTGCTTCTTGGACCCCAAGAAGCCTCCCCCTGGTGAGTCCATGATCCCCCTGATCACGACCTTCTCACCTGCGGCGGTACAGGTAGCTAGAAGAGTCAAACAAAACTTTAAAGACTTTGTGGATAATAGTGGCAGGCTCCAAAAACATTATTTGGTGTCAGCATACCGTAAGAATCCCAACCTGTGCGATCTGCTGGTCAGGGCTCGGGTCCCCTCCACGAGAGATCCTCCCCCGACTCGGAGCAGCGTCCCCTTCAGACACATCCCGTGGCTACTTAACCGCCACAACGGGAGGGTCTTCCGGCCCCTATGCAGGGGGGACGCACGCACAAAAAACTGCGTTTACGTCATCCGATGCCAGCGTTGCCACGCCCTGTATGTTGGGGAGACGGGAAACACCATCGCCACCCGTTTCCACCAACATAGACACAACATTACTCGACAGAAGAACACCACCACCCACCTGGTGCAACACTTCCTCCGGCACGGGTGGGCTTCTGTCCGGGTTTGTGTCATCCAGCACGACTCCAAATGGAGTGCAGGCCAACGGCGACACGCCGAACGCCTGTGGATGACCAAATTGGGCACTAGACATCCGGGGGGCCTCAATGAGGCGTGAGTGCGAGCCCGCTGGGCCATAGACGGACCGTGCACACCCCTCTTATATTCTTTTTTACACTCTTTTATCGCCCTTCCCCCACCCCTTACCCTAACCCTAACCACTCTCCTTTTTCACTCCTAAAACCTACCCATCTCTCTTTTCTTTACACCTAACACCTACCCATCTCTCCTTCTCTTTATACCTAACCCTAACTCCTAACTCTAACCCTAACCCCAACCCCAACCCCAACCCTAACCCTAACCCTAACCCTATTTTCAGGAAATAATATTGTATATCATTATTTTTCAATCGCGCCATTTCACTTCACGAGTCAAGCCTGATGAAGGTAATACACCGAAACGTTGCTATCGACTCGTACATGTAAATAGAAATTTTGTATATTGTTACTGACTGTTTGTTTACACGTCACTCCAGCTGGCCTGGTTGCGACGCGACGAGTCATTACGACAAGTCGCCGTTTTCATTTTGTAAATAAATCGTCTATTTTTCACTATACAATTTTTCTTATTCACCCGGTTTCATATCAGCGTTGTTTGGTACATATTTTGGCTGAAAAAGCACTTATTTCTTACCGTACACGCCGAGATCCAAACCGGAAGTACTCCCTCTGACCTCCACGTAGCCCCGCCCACGGGCACGCTGATTCTTCTTTTTCACTAAAATAAGTGAATTAAAGACAATATATTTTTTCTCAGAGAGGATATAGCACCATTCTCTGCTATTTTTGTTATCATTTTTACCAGCGACATAATTTTTATAATTAGAAATGTCCGACTGGTATCAAGAGGGCTGGATTCCAGCCAGGTCGGGGCGGAAGCGCAAAGCCCGGCGACAACAACCGCGCCAAGAATGGCCAATCCGGGAAGAAGAACGTCCCTACCGTCATCCAGATGAGCAAGGTCCTCGGCGTTTCCAACCACCACCTCAAAGATCCTATGCTGAAGTGGCAAGGGGACGCCAAAACACTCATTTGGAGAGTCATCACCGCCCCCACTCATGGACACGCCGCCATTTTGGCCACGAAGAAGGCAGATATGTGCAGCAGGAGCCGCGCCACAGCGCCACTCGATGGAAAAATCGGAACACTGCACCCCCAATTCACAACACTAGGAACATTAGGCAGCAAAGATTCAATCCCCTGCCGCCTTTAATGCCTCAATATGCACCACAAAATTATCCCCGCAATCCTCCCCGTCCCAGAAAAAAACGCAAGCAGCGTAGGGACCCTCCCAGGAGGAATACGGCCCCTAATAATGTTCATAATCACAATAATAATTATAATAATTACAATACAGATATTGAGAGCAATGTAAAAGCAAAATGTTTTTACAATATTATCAAAATTACACACCATCAAAACATTGTTTCCAAAAAAGACCCCCCACAGTCCATCAGTAAAATGCAACAAACACTGGCCACCATGATTAGACCGGCGGTTACAAACCCTGATACTGATGAACTCATTAAAGACAATGCACAAATGTGGGCAGAAGAAACAATTTTTATTCTGAGACACCACTACAGAGAGGCCTTAAAAATTGAATTGGACAAAATTACCAAATTTGGTGGTGAGGACTGGAGACCCGCTTTTCAGATGGCCTCAACATGGACCAGAAGACATCTGGGACGCAGACTCATGGGGGACACCCTTCGACTGGCCGAGGCTCAAATCCTCGCAGCCTTCGCTGACCTCCTTGTCAACACTGAGGTGACACGCCCGACCCAGGCCCTACCCCGCCCCCCCACCACCACCTTGGTGTCGGTTGGCACCATTACCGACAGCACCGGCCCGAATTGGTCTCCATACGTGGAACGAGAGGCGGACCCTCCAGCACACATGACCTCCTTCCTCCCGCATTCCACACCTCCTCCTGCAGTTCTGAAACCACCCTTGGAACAGAGGAGGACACGACGCCTCCGTCCTCGCAGCAGATCAGCAGACGACACCACCAACGAGAGGCCGCCTACACCACCCTCTCCTGCACGTCGTGTAACACCTCCTCCGAGTCCACCTGCAACAGAGGATCCTGTTATCCCAACACACGCAAAGGACATCACACAGGAGACCCGCACACAGACCCAGGACAACATCCAACCACCACGGGAGTCCACGCCCCCCGGGACGCTTCTTATCGACCTGGACAACGAGGTACTGGATTTTGTGGGACTCACCCCTGTGATGTCATCGGCTAATCCCAACACGCCCCACAACTGGTCCATATCCTCATCGAACCCGGACACGCCCCCTGACTGGTCCCAGCTCTTCAGAGGTCTTCAAAAGAAGACCGCACAGTCACCACAGGCACCCACCCCTGTCCGGCCCCCATTCACCGACCACCAGGACTCACCTCAGCAGGAACAGGCACCTGAGGGACGTCCTCCAACACGCCCCTCCCCCCTTCCTAGCACGCCCCTTCCCACCCCGACGACGCGGGAGGGACCCTCGACCCCAACGACCCCACACAGCCCGACCACTTCAGACAGCGCCGAGGAGGTGCAGGTTGTTATGGGTGCCCCCCCTCATAAACCCACCAGACACCCCAACACATCGCGCAAGATGTCAGATTGGAAGTTGTCGACTAACAGGAGGATCCTGATTGTCGGCGACTCCAACCTGGCACATATACCACCTTTCCACCGCAACGACCTGCAGATCGACAGTTACCCGGGGGCCAACTTCCGGCACGCGGAGGCCCTCCTGGCCAGGGCCAGAGTTGCTCTCCAGGTTGAAGTGCTGGTGTTAGCTTTTGGGCTCAACAACCGTGAGCAAAAAGTTAAGGAGACAACCATTAAACAGCTCCAAGGTGCACTCAGGGCGGCCAGGAACACATTCCCAACTGCCCGGGTGGTAATTCCCCTGTTGAACTATTCAGCTGATCTGCCTTTGGAGGAGAAAAACAATCTCCAGCAGCTGAATAACTTCATCAGGAGCAATTATGCTCACATCCCGGCCCTAGACAGCCGGGAGTTTGAGACCCAAGCAGACCACATCCATTGGACGCCAGGTACTGCTAAGCTCATGTTACAACATTGGCTTCGGGATTTAAACTCCACAGCCCCACAATCCCGAGCACTCGGGGGGGTAGTAAGAGCGTGGTAAATTTGGCCCACAACTTCACGCCGACCCCCTCACAAATTTCCCTACTCAATAAAGGCCTCAATTTTATTCCTTCCATTAATCTCAGTAGTGACTGGCATCATCAACTCCAGTCGGACCTCCAGCACTACCATAGACGTGTCAAACTGGCGGTGTATTATGAGAAACAGGATACTCTCAAACCCACACCGTTTGCAGCCCGCTCCAGCTGGGAGCCCTCACCTGGACTGTTGCCTCCGGAGTTCCAGGCAATGGTCCGGTCTGACGGGCTCCTAATGCCCGGCTCGGGCTGCACACCTGCGGTCGCCCCCAATTTGACACGGGAAGAAATTGAGGCCCTTTATAGTCTTAAGATTAATAAACATATTGTGATCAAACCAGCAGACAAGGGGAGTGCTGTTGTCATCCTTGACAGATCACAATATATTTGGGAGGGTTCTCGACAGCTGGGGGACACTACCTATTATCTACCACTGTCGGAACCTATTTATCCCCAAACTATCCCCTTGGTGGAGAAGATTGTCGACAATCTTCTTCTCAAGAAATTTATAAATTCCAAACAAAAAAAGTACCTCCTAGGGGAGCCGGATCCGCGACCTCGCAGGTTCTATATGCTCCCCAAAATACATAAGGAGCCAGACAAATGGAGCAAGCCCCACGAGATCCCTCCGGGCCGCCCCATTGTCTCGGACTGCGGTAGCGAGACGTACAGAACGGCAGAGTTCATCGACTACTATTTAACACCACTCTCCGTTCTCCACGACAGCTACCTCAGAGATACTTACGACTTTCTCGACAAAGTCAGGAGTGTGCACATTCCCCCAGATGCAATCCTATTTACCATCGACATTGACAGCCTATATACAAACATCGACATCGATGAGGGTATTCGGGCTGTCAAAAATGTCTTCTACAGGTACCGGGACGTCAGCAGGCCTGAAAAGGAGCTTCTACAGCTCCTGGATATTAATTTGAGGAGAAACGATTTTGAGTTCGATGGTCGTTTCTACCTCCAAATTAAGGGCACTGCTATGGGCAAGAAATTTGCTCCGGCGTATGCCAACATATTTATGGCAGAGTGGGAGACTGCTGCCTTAGCCGTCTGCCCAAAACGTCCTCTCCACTATTTGCGGTACCTTGATGACATCTGGGGCGTCTGGACACACTCCCGTGAGGAGTTTGACGTGTTCTTGAACACGCTCAACACTCACAACAAAAACATCACCATCAAGTCGACCACGAGTAGCACATCCGTCGACTTTTTGGACACCACAACATTCAAGGGTCCTGACTTTGCAAATAGTCACAACTTGGACACCAGGGTGTTCTTCAAGGAGACCGACACCCATGCGCTCCTTTTTAAAAGCAGCTTCCACCCCAAGCACACGTTTGCTGGGTTGGTGAAATCACAACTGTTGAGGTTTCATCGGATTTGCACCAGGCGGGAGGACTTCCTGGCGGCCTCGAAGACCCTCTTTTCTGCTCTGAAGAGGAGGGGCTACTCCAGGTCCTTCCTCAGACGACAGTTTAGGGTCTTCTTGGACCCGGGGAGACCTCCCCCTGGGACAACCATGATCCCCTTCATCACCACCTACTCTCCCTCGGCCGTACAAGTCGCCAGGAATGTCAAGGACAACTTCCGGACTTTTTTGGAGAGTAGTGGGAGGCTGCTTGAGCACTACGTGGTGCCGGCCTACCGTAAGAACCCCAACTTGAATGATATGTTGGTCAGGGCCAGGGTCAGCTCGCTGAGAGACCCGCCCTCCACTCGGAGGGATACCCTTGTCCGCCACACACCATGGTTGGTGAACCCCCAAAACCGCAAGGTTTTCCAGCCGTTGTGTCGTGGCGGCCGACACACCAAAAACTGTGTCTACGTCATCCGATGTCAACGATGTGGCGATATGTACGTAGGCGAGACGGGCAATACCGTAGCTAGGAGATTCGCCCAACACAAGTACAACATCGTTAGACAGAAAAACACCAACACTCACCTGGTTCAGCACTTTGTCCGGCACGGCTGGTCCTCCGTCCGGGTGACTGTCATCGAAACGAATCCTAAGTGGAGCCTCGCTCAACGCCAGAGGGCGGAGCTCCTCTGGATCACCAGGTTGGGCACCAGGTATCCGGGAGGCCTAAACGAGAGTTGAGCGTGAGTCCGTTGGACTGTTGATGGCCAGTGCATTTCCCATTTTACTTCCCCTCTTTATTTTTTTCTACCCCCACCCCCTCCTCCCCCTAACCCTAACCATCTTCTCCTTCCACTCCTAAAACCTACCCACCACCCTAATTCTTTTCTACCCCCACCCCCTCCTCCCCCTAACCCTAACCATCTTCTCCTTCCACTCCTAAAACCTACCCACCACCCTAATTCTTTTTCTACTCCTTAAACCTACCCACTACCCTAATCCTAATCCTAACCCCAACCCCAACCCCAACCCTAACCCCAACCCTACCCATAATCCTATCCAGCGAGTGCCTCCAGTCCTCTCACGGCTCTCGCTCTCCCTCGCGTGACCTTCTGGACCTGACATCGGTTGACACAGAAGTAAGTCAAATATCCACACAACACTTGGATAATACTCACCTCAGGATGTGCAAGACACATATCTACACACACATCCAAATCACAGCACATCAGCATGACAGCACTCACCTGGGGATGTGTAGGACATATTTCACACACACATCCCAATTATAACACCACACAACATCAATACCTACCTTAGAATGTGTTAGATACACATCTACACACATATCCATATCATAACACATTTGAAATACAACATTCACCTGAGGAAGTGTAAAACACATTATATTTACACACACATCCTCATTATAACATTACACATTACCAATACTTACCTCAGGATGTGTCAGATGCATATCTACACACACATCCAAATCACAATACATCACAACTACAATACTCACCTCTGGATGTGTAAGACACTTATCTTCACATACATCCAAATCATAATATTACTCATGGTCAACACTTACCTGAGTATGTGCAAAAGTACATTTATACACACACATCCAAATGACAAACATCACACATATGTGAGACACCAGGGACAATCTCCTCCCTCCTCTCTTGCTGCTGACGTCATTGGATCATTTTCTCTTCACCTGACACCTGTCAGAAGTGAAAACACATTATATATATACACACACATCCCAATCATAACATCACACATCACCAATACTTACCTCAGGATGTGTTAGACGCACATCTACACACACATCCCAATTACAATACATCACCATTACAATACTCACTTGGGGATGTGTGAGACGTGTATCTTTACCTACATCCAAATCATAACATTACACATGGTCAACACTTACCTCAGGATGTGTATAAGTACACTTATACACACACATCCGAATGACAACCATCACACCAATGTGAGACACCAGGGACAATCTCCTCCCTCCTCTCTTGCTGCTGATGTCATTGGATTATTTTCTCTTCACCTGACACCTGTCAGAAGTGAAAACACATTATATATATACACACACATCCTAATTATAACATCACACATCACCAATACTTACCTCAGGATGTGTTAGACGCACATCTACACACACATCCCAATTACAATACATCACCACTACAATACTCACCTTGGGATGTGTGAGACGTGTATCTTTACATACATCCCAATCATAACATTACACATGGTCAATACTTACCTGAGGATGTATAGGAGTACGCTTCTACACACATTCCAAATTACAAACATCACACAAACGGGAGACACCTGGGACTATCTCCTCCCTCCTCTCTCGCTGCTGTGGATATATGAAATTATTTCTTCTTCACCTGACACCTGTGGACACAGAAATAATTCAAACATTAATACAACACATTCACAATACTTACCTGCATAGGATGTCATACAAAAAATATACACACACATTCCAGCTTCTACTCATCTCACAGAGGGGGGGCCATTAGAAGCACAATTCTCTCCTCCTTGGGTACTGTAGAAGCCCCTGATAACAACTCGAGGCTTCTCAGTATCACTATGCATCCCCTATACGGGTAGATTATTATTGTGTCATAATGTGTTATAATGCACTCTACTATATTGCACTGTGTTATTTTGTATTATATTATCATTATATTGTGCTGTACGGGGTTATCTCCCCCTGGACTTAACACCTTGCACACAGCTATATTCCTCACAAAATAACACATGACAATACTTACCTGGAGATGGTATTAGACACACACCTATATATAGATACATATTCCAATCATTATTCATAACTGCATATTACATCTGCATTCTAATATGCTACATTATAATATATATATATACGACATGACATTATATGACCGCATGTCGTTATTATATTATATATTGTTTTTTTTATATATTGTTCTATATTGTGTCATACCATAACACATATATATAGTATATAATATGTATCACATTGCATCATAACATATACCTCCGATGACGATGTTCATCCTATTACATATTTATGGTGTCATATCACATTATTATATCCTACTGTATGTTATATTATACACTTTTTAGGACAATCTTTATCCTATTTTCAATGTATTGTTTCCATACATGTTTGTTCCATAGCAGCTTGGGACTTTCTTGGGTCACTCCGTCCATATTGTTCTGCACCTTTATTTTGGTAAATAGTTCTATTTTGAAGGCCAAATATTGTGCATTGCGGGGACCCCACCCACTATATTTGAATGTTTGTTGCTATTGGCATATTTTCAGGAAATAATATTGTATATCATTATTTTTCAATCGCGCCATTTCACTTCACGAGTCAAGCCTGATGAAGGTAATACACCGAAACGTTGCTATCGACTCGTACATGTAAATAGAAATTTTGTATATTGTTACTGACTGTTTGTTTACACGTCACTCCAGCTGGCCTGGTTGCGACGCGACGAGTCATTCCGACAAGTCGCCGTTTTCATTTTGTAAATAAATCGTCTATTTTTCACTATACAATTTTTCTTATTCACCCGGTTTCATAT